>NC_069145.1:27288555-27417077 GCF_943734635.1 Anopheles cruzii
TTTCCTATCTTATTTACTATTGCTGTCAGTTTTGCATGTATCCTCATCTTACTGAACATGTTTGAAAAGTTTATCGATTTTTATTTAAACTTACTTTCACTTTCCGATTATTATCTGGTATTTGGACTCCTTTCACTCCATTCCACTTAGCTTCAGTTTAATTCGATTATCGTATGATGAGCAAAGCTCTGAACTCAGTTACCCAACTTGCGCCTTATGTTGGCCCTTTTTGTCTAATCCTACCGAATGACTCCGATTCGATGACAACCAAACAAACCTAACCCTCGTCCGGAGTTCCTGCACATTCAGTCTGTGCAAACAATGCACACTTCATCAAGCTTTCAATCTTCTTTCGATTACACTTTCCACGTCCACGAAACCACCCAGGCCAACGATTGGTCATTTGCATCCGGACAAACTGTGGCCACAAATTACGAAACGATCACTTGAGGCAAACACCAGCCATTTTGAAAACTAAACAAAACCACCGTCCCGGAACCTCCCGAACCGGGGACGTTACCGTCCCAACACCGAATGGCCCATCGAATCCGTTTCCTTTCCGCCTCCGACTCCGAACAGGACTGTCTCGTTTCCACTTCCTGCCGGCGCTCTGTTTGCATGATCCTAAATCTACGCCATCCCGCTCGGGTGGGGTTGGTTGCTCCCGGAGTTCACTAATCCGAGCTTACGGATCCTATCGAAGCTCTATTACGATTCCGATACGTTTGTCGCTTCTTTGTTTTGCTGCGTCCCGGCTTATCCCTTCCAGTGGGTAGTGGAAATGTCCATTATCGGGAAATTTATATCCTCCCATTCATTGACTGCCCGCTTTACTTGCACCGAACTTTCGAGTCCCCCGCCGAACTGCCAGACCAGTCAGGCCAGGGGCTCGCGGTTCATATTCGCAGGAACGAAAAAAAAGCTCGTGCCCCAAACGATGCTAATGATGATTGTTTTTCTTTTCTTCTGCAACCGTTTCCGGCCCATCTCCGGCCCATCTGGTCCGTTAAATATGGCTTTCCGGGTCCTGGTCGCGGCCCACGCGGCACCCAAAAATTGTTGGCGTCTGCACTGGAATGTGAATTGAAAATCTTCGCCATATGCGCCACGCGACGACGACGACGACGACGATGGTCGACACAAACATCAAATCGACAACCCCAACCCAACCGATGGCCACCAATGGACCGCATCTCGGGGGCGAATAAAATTAAATGTCCACCGTTTCCCACGTCAACCGCGAAACCGCACACACACACACAAACGCACACCGATTCACCCACGACTAACTAACCGAAACACCCGGGGTCAACCGGGGGAAAAAACGCGACCCGAACGCACGCCAAATGGCCACCGGTTAACCAAACTTTGGCATCAACAACAACAAACAATGGCACGGTGGCCATGGTGCAGGAAGATCAAGACTGGGGCTTCGTGGCGATGGTTCTGGATCGTTTATTTTTATGGCTCTTCACGATAGCGTCGTTATTCGGCACATTTGCGATCCTGTGCGAGGCGCCCTCGCTCTACGACGACACCAAGCCGATCGACATCGAGTACTCCATTATCGCCCAGAAGCTGTTCAATCTCACCGTCAAGGATACGCGCTCCTAAAAGGGCTCCACACCGGGCAACGACCCTGAGGACCCTGCTGACAGCCTCCCTCGGCCGTTTGTTTTAATTTTTTACAACACGCCCACACCCGGAACGGAAGGTCCTTGCATCCTTTGTTCCACCATTGATGCCGTTGGTTGCTTTTTTCCCGAAGGCCCCGAAGGAGACAGATCGGAATTCCTGTGGTTTCGCGGTTCGCCTGACACTGACAAGCCCGACGCTACCGGAAACGGTAAGGTGACGGAAGGACCCGATCGAATCGGTTTTATCGACGGTGACACTTTAGTTCCTACGGTTTTTTGTATCATTTTACCGGAAAAGAAGAGACAATCGGGCGGCGGAGCCCGATCCTGAGATCCTGTCTCCGCTAGTTATGCACGAATAATATACACTAAGATTTACGGCGTAGAATTAGGCGCGGTTCTTAGCGAGGTCACAGTTGACTAGAATGCTCCAACTTAGTGCAGGTTTGACGTTTACGTTACAGGTGCCGTTGGCGGGACGGGGCTTTCACGCCGGCACCACGCCAAAGTGTAACGATGTGCCAAAAGCTAGGGAGATTAAAGCAGTGTCGGCTGATTCACTTCTTCGTTCGGATTTTCGGCAGTTTTCTTTCACCGATCGAAGGTTAGTGATGGCAAAACAGGCTCTTAGTTGTAAGCATTTCAGATGCATTTCATTTCAAACTTGACGCTTAGTTTCGAAAGTAGCCAGTACTAGTACTCTAATCCAGGCCCCAAAATTAAACTTTCTTGAAAAAAGTGGCCAAGTAGCACAGTCGATCGTGAACGGTAATGCATCTTAGCAATAGGACACACGTGCACATCCAAAAGACAGTGAGTAGTCTACGTTTCGCAAAAGAAAGACACGCCGACGATAGTAACACCTAGCTCCTAGCATGTAATGATCTATCACCAAAGACCCTGTAGCATCGTTGAGACAAAAGTCAAGGACGGAAGAGGGTCACAACATTTTCTAAAAACCAACTACACAAATACGAGTTACAAAATCACCACCAGCAAGCAAGCAAGATAGCCAGAGACGACGGACAAAAGCATCCCTGCGAACGTTATGTCGCGCAACAAAGTAAAACTCAAGTTGAAAACTTTACGAAACACCCACCCGAACCGAGTTTGGAGACTAGCGAAAGAAAGTAAACCACTCTTGCACTTGTTTGAAGCACCCAAAGGTAGGTCAAGTTGGCGAACGAAACTTCGCCGGCAACGAACACCGTAAAGTGTGGCCCCGTTTCTTTGAAGTTGCGCTGTGCAGCGTCTCGGAAGCGATGAAGTGATAAAATTCAATTTCAACGCCCGCTGATGAAAGAGAAGGAGCCGATCAAGGAGCCGATCACTATTGCCAAGGATACTTGTGGGGCATAAACAAAGCAGGCGATAAAGGCAAGCTCTCACCAAATGGTCTACTGTTTTTTTTTGTTTCGTTTCGTTTTTGTTGCATTATTTTTTCTGCTGTCAAACCCACGTCAAAATGTAGGTACGAGAGAGTAACATCATAATAAAGAAATCGAATAATGCACTCATACACGCGCGCGGGACTGCAGGAAAAAGAGTTCAATTTGTTGGCTTTTGCCGTTATTCAGGTTTTCAGAATCCATTCCGAAGCGTGGCACTCCAGACGGTGGAGAGCCATCTACTGCGCTGCCTGCTGGAAGCTCAATGTCTGGCCACGACAACCCGCACACGTGGGCGTTTCTTGCGCTACTTTTCCACAGCATCCGGTGCACGACTTTCGAAAAGAGGTTAAGTGTCAAACGAGCTAGCCACACACACACACACACACACACACACGCAGGCAGCCTGTCAGCACCCGACCTGAGACCCAACGCAGCGCGCAGGGCACCCCATCAGAAGTGGTGTCGCTTTTCTAACCAAGTGGAGGGGCAGAATGTTGTACCGGTTGCTGGTGGGCGGTTGCGCACGCAAGTGAAATATGACAACACCTGCCGATGTTGAGTGACCCCAGGGGGGGAGTGGGGCGTTCGTCATGCGAGCTGCCAGCGACCGAGCGGAATCAAATGATCCTGTCGATTAAAGAACCCGAACAAGCAGAAGAAGAAACTCGTTAGCGGGTCCAGACATTGACAGTGGAACAAATTGACAGTCGAAGTCGAAGGAGAACGATTGCTCCTGGAACCGGCAGCTCGTTCGTCCGCAGGGAGGAGACGACCAACGACGATGATTAGATGTTGTTGTTATTTGGCAAGAGGGAGAACGGCGGAACTGCTGCAATGGGGCCAATCAGCGAAAATGGGTTTCTTTAACGTTCAACTTCAACAACGTACGTACGCTACATTATAGCGCAAAGAAGTGTTTTTTTATCCTCGCATATGACATTTTGGAGCCATAAAAAGTTTGATCGCGCATCAATTTTCGAATGAGAGGTACCCCGTACACACTCAACACTGGCAGCATTATGATAATTTTATGGTTATTCAATTTTGTTTTCCTTCGCAAAACAAAACCAATTTCCTAAGGTAAAAATGAATCAACCAAAGAATTCAATGACTAACGAGAAGTATTAGGTATAAATGAAAATTTGCTGTTATTTCTCGCAATCAACTTTGGACCAATCGAAGTTTACGGGATCATCTCACATTTCATTAGAGCTAATTAAGAATTTGTTATTAGCAGCGTGTTGCCACTGCAAGATTAAAACTTGATTTGATGCGATACGAATTGACTCCAAATTTAGAACACTTACGTGAAAAATCCTTCGTGAAAAAAAATCGTGACTTTAATATTCAATACAATAATTATGCAAAATCATTTATGATTGACAGTCTACCAATTATTGGATATCGTGTTTGACATTTATTTTCTTTATATTCAACTTGTTTCTAAAATTACGTAAAGATCTAATTACGAGCATCCGGTATATTCTTCGAATTTAGTCCTAGTGACTACTTAGTGACTACTTTTTGTTTCCGAGCCTTAAGTATTTCCTTGGCTTGGCGGGAAAAGATTTCCATTTCCAACGATCATATCATTTCATGAACAAATACTTTTTTTAAGGACCTCAACAAAGGACCTTATTTTACGGAATGGTTTGTCGGAGAAATGTTGGGCGTAGTCTATAAGTTTCTAAAAACCTTTGACTTATTTCAAATGCCACGGACTCAACGTTGAGTCCATCGAGTTTTTCGAACAATTTTGCGGGAACCGTTCCAGATCACCTGAGATGAAATTTTCTTCAGGCTCTGTATCTATTAAAATTTAAACAAAATATATGTAAAATCACATATTTGTGTGTCCCTTTACCGAATGTTCTCTGAATTATTTACTAAAAGTAGAGTTATTCCGCGAATAACAAAGCTCTTCTAATTAGTTTGTGCAATTCGATTGCTATCCGAAACATCGAACAGCTTCATTTTGCAATTCATTTCAAACATTGCTTATGGATTTGGATATGCCGTAGAAAAACCAACTTAAGTCACCCTTTTCTCGCAATGCAGTGTTCCTACGTTCCGTCGGACCGCTTAACAAACTTGTTCCAAGCAGTCCCGTGCCAACCGGCCAATTACCGAGCTTTGAGCGCTTTGGAAACCACTTTGAAGTTTCCGCCCATAATCACCGATAGCCAATAGTGCGTGTCCAGCTTCTTGCAGCCGTACACTGAGCAGTGAAACAAAACTTCATCTTGCGCCACTTGCGTGAGCAAAAGCTCCGGCAGATAAGTGGAGCAACTTTTCTAATCAGCAGGTGGGATCATAAAAAGCACATCTTGCCCTTTCGTGCGCTCTGTTCGGGTGCATTTTCAAATATTAACAAACATTGTTATGTTGCGCTGTCCAGAGGATGTTGAGGTGGGAACAGCAACTTTCTAATCTGCTATTCATCGCCCATGCTCCGCAGGCCACCAGTCGCTTCCGGGGCCGCGTCTGTAGTCCGGAATGGAACCAGGAGCGCGCGATCGTCTCATCGCTGGCCGACCACCGATGGAATCTCATATATTTATAATAGATTTCTGAATTTTCTTTACATATTTGATGAAACTGCTTCCCCGAGAAAGCGTACCGGGCCACCAGAAGCAGTTCTACGCATAAAGGGCGAGCATCAAAACGTAAACGTGCATAACTACGAGTAGGTTCCACTTCACCCCACTTTAACGCGCCACATCTGGCGCTGTGTGTTTGTGTAAAGTATAAATATATGAAACTTTTATGTACAAAAATATCCTACATGCTGCCGTTGGTTCGTGGTGGCCTTCGGGGGGTGGGACGAAGCAACTCTCGAGTTCAATTTAGCCTACGCTAGCACAGGAGCACAGGCAGCTGTCAGGATGTTCCGGAGCAAAACGGGGAACGAAATGCAACAGAGCAGAACCACGGGCCACATTTCGCCCCCGAATGCGTGCACCATTTTACGAGTCACCTTCTGGGAAATTTCAATATTCTACTCCACCAAAGAAACCTGCACTCGCTCGCCGTGCACACGTTCAATTATGTACCGTTTCCATTTCGTTCCAGCCCATATCGTGCTCGTGTTTTGTAATTTCCTTCCTCTCGATCGCATCAGCAGCGTTCCCGATTAGTCCTTTTGGCTGCTTTCCAATGGCCCCGTCAGCAAGGGAAATGTCCTGGTGTGGCCCATTATTGGGTTCACCACGAACACGAACTCAGCGAGTAAGGATCTTAAGCAAATTGTAAGACCAAGCGCCTGAGTTAACCAAGTCTGCCAGATGCCACGGAGGAGCAAGGACTAGCTGCGGAACTATGCTTGAAGCCTGTCTTTGGCGATTTCTGGGCGAGCAAACCGAATGCCAGCCGATTCATTTCATTCGGCGCACAGACTACGGTGCAGAGACCAATCACGGAAAAGCAATCAAATTGCATTCGCATTGCAGCAAAGAATGTGGACCCGTCCTACTCTCGACCAACAACGGACCAGGTTTTGTTCGGAAAGCAGACACTTTCCCAAGAATAGGAAGTATAGTTAGAGATTTTCGTATTTCGAACTCAGACAACGAAAAGGATTAAATGAATTTTCAACATATGTAGACACATTCTTCAATAACGTTTAACTAACGTAGTTTTACTATAAACTTAGTTTAAAAGACATTGTAATGCACAGACTAACAGACTGTAATGCATTGACTAACGACGAATTTAAGGTGGTGGGAAAATTTGGACTTGTCTGGTTCAATCATTCTTGAGCCAGTGGCATTCATTACCAGCGACCTGAAATCAAACCCCGAATTGCGTCACGAATCATGCTCACTACTAGCCCCACCACCGTAATGTAATGGATTGATGTGGTTCCATTTGCTTACGATCATCATGTCACGTCATGTGTCTAAAGCCAATTGAAGTGTTCGTAACTCGAGCAAGACATGTGGAACGCCTGACACACATCCCACCGCCGCTCCGTTCCATTAGCCACACACAGGCGAAGAAGCCACAACTCAAGCGCACACGTAAATCAATCACCGACCACTACGTGAAATGGAGAACAGAAAAATTACAAACAGATGACTGACCGCCATCCGGTCCACGCTCCGGAACCCCACGACGTCCGGTCCGGAACGCCCACCGGAACCGGAACCGCAAGCTTAGCTCATCCAAAATGCATCGCTTCCGAAAATTCATTTCCAGTCTCGCGTGAAAACCACGGAAGTACGGCCAGGACCGGATCACCTTGGGCGATCCGGTCCTGGGCAGGGCTTGGGCAGCTGATGGGGTGTATGGCCTGCGAATGCAAACTACACCCGCTCCCGGTCACGCCTGAGTGGCTATCAATTTTCGTCGACCATCGAATGGCACATCCCTCGCGGGAAGAAAAAATTAATGCCCGGCAAAAAGCATCTCCGGAACGACCACCGTCGGTCTGGGCCACCGGGTCCTGCAGTGGACCACATTTTAACCCACCCGGTGCGGTTTGATAATATTTCTCGAATTAATAATTCAACGCTCACGGCCGCAGCGAACCGCATCGGTGCCGGTATCGTGTCCTCGGCCAAGACGGTACCCGGCCCCGGATGCAACATTCATCGTTGCACAAAACGCACTGAGTGCATTTCGGTGCACCTGCCGGTGGGCGATCGCGAAAGTGCTTCGGCGTGCGCCACACAGTCGGTTAGAAGATCATCAAATAAATATACTTCCTCTAAAACTTTCCAAAGCATGAGAGAGCCACCAAAACCAGTGA
Source organism: Anopheles cruzii (assembly GCF_943734635.1). Taxonomy (NCBI): domain Eukaryota; kingdom Metazoa; phylum Arthropoda; class Insecta; order Diptera; family Culicidae; genus Anopheles; species Anopheles cruzii. The sequence goes on from NC_069145.1 coordinate 27,296,334, forward strand.
AACGAAGACATAGCGGCGCACCAGCGCCCAGTGACAAGGGTGGCTGCCACTTCTTAAATTGCTGCCTGAATAAGTTATTAAAACATTACAACACGTTCCCTTGCCAACGCCTTCTCTGGTCTTCTGCAGGGAATCCGTTGTGACAGAATACGTTGTTCGTGGGGAACGGTCGAGTTTCCCTTATGGAAGTGATTGCAAAAGGTCGAATAACGTTAGTCTGCTATCGGAGAACATCGAAGTCCTACCATTCGTTCTGCAGGTGAAATGTTATCCACAGACCCAGCTTAAAATCAAACCAGAGCCACCAGTTGCCGCAAAGAGTCTGGAAAAAGTGGAAGGCACTTTGGCGTGGGCAATCGTAATTGTTAAAAAATACAGTCATTCGAATCAAACGATGTTCGTAGGTCGCAGATGTAAATTGATTATTTGATACGTAACCCCATAATCCTGGATAACTTTAACGTCGGGATGCCGATCGTTCAACGTGACCCGAAGCCCAGCCCGTAGTTACATCCTTCGACACTCCTTCCTACAGCCAAAGTTTGGAGCGCCTGTTATCATTCATTAATTTAACATATCTCCTGTGGCCCGCCCTTTGCCGGCTTTAGGGTCCGGAAAAACGCTTTCCATGTAGATAATGCGTCCCTCAACGTCATGCTTCGAGCTTTATGCTCGGCCGTAAAGATAAAAACTTTTACGCCATCAACTTCGCCCGTGTTTGACTTTGTTTGTTCGACGAATTTTTGCATTTTCCATTCTCCGAGCACCCTCATACGTGCGCCACGACAGCCGGAGCGAGAGAGAGAGAGAGAGCAGTGAAAAAAGCAGCATAACTAGGATAATTAAACACGTTTAAGTTCCTTCTGTTTTGCCATCACGTCCATTTCTGTCGGAGGCCTTTTTTTAGCAAATTATCTGCACCATTCCACTGTCGGGGAACAATCGGGAGGTCAGAATTCCTTCTGCTGCTGCTGCCGCGTCTGCAGCAATCACATTTAATGCATTTCTCACACACACACTCAATTATTCACTGCTTTCCGTGATAGTGTTATCATTATTTTAAACAGTTTTGCCACTCCTAATTGTGTTTAGCAAGAAACTTTTGCAACTGCTACTTAAAACCTTCACACCGAATCATCTCGAGACGTGGCAAAAGCCCGCCCCCCCAAAAAGGTTGGTTGCACGCACTCACGGGACCATGCGGCACCGTGTGGTGTGTTTGGATGGCAAAAATTAACAATTTAATTGCATTGCGCCGGAGTACGGAATGCTGTGGCACTAATTTATATTTATTTCGCCCGAACGCCGGGCGCAAGTTTGGTGCAACTTTTGCCCCACATTTTGCCCGCATGCCATCACACGTGGCATCACGCCTCCGCCCCGGGCGGGCATCGGTACAAGTCACGCCCGAGTCACGCCGGTGAAGCCACCGGCAGCAAACGCTCGGTGCGATTGAGATTAAAGTAACAACGAGCCAAGAGCGGCAACCGACCGGGAAGTGTGGGAGAAGGCGCCTCGGAGGGAGCGCCGGAGTGAAGCCATAAGATAGTCGGCCAGGCGACCTTCTGCACTCGAGTGCACCGGATCACATACGACGACGGCGGTGGCGGTGGGCGATGTTCAAGACGAGATACCATTAAATATCACCTCGTTAAATTTCATCGTGCATGTGTCGTGCACCCTTTCGGAGCGCTCCCTCCAGCGTGGAGCGGCACGCTGTGGCGCAGTGTGGAGAGCAAAGTTTGCCGGCTCGAAGATGGGGGGCAAAAGTTAAAATCTTCATTAGTGGAAATGATTCTTCCTTTCCGTCGTTCGCCAACCGGCCGTGAAGCAGCTTAACTACACCTTCGGTCGCTACACAGCCGCCGACCATCAACTACCGGGACGGACGGGATGGATAGGGTGTGGGCTTCTTCCCGTCACACTGTGTTAGGTCAATAAATTGTCCCCGTCTTCTCTTAAGCCGTCGGGATCGTCCGATCAATTGGTCTCGATCGGCGAGGCGAGAAAGGAGATGATGCGCTTAAACACCACTGACGTCGTTGCTCTTAGTGCCATTTGCCAAATGGGGCGTTAAAGTAATAGCAATGTAAGTCAACGTCGAAACAGGCTGGTGAAATTGTTGCATCGTATCAATCAAAGGAATTATGCGATGCTCCCAAAACTTCCTTCGAACTATTTTCGAATTTTTCACTCATTGCCCTCGTATTTTGTGAAAAGAAATTGGCCGCCTCGGATGCTAACAGGCCCTCAGCTGCGACTCTTCCCCTGTGTCTGCCGTATATGGCCCTTGCTGGTTAGTTAGATTCGTTAGCTTAAGTAGGCACTGGGTACGTATGGTCACGTTATCAAAGGCTCCCCGTGTAGTCGCCGATCGCCAGATGTGGCTTTGGCTTCCATCCTCGTAGCACCATGGAAATGTGCTTCAAGAGTCTTATCCTTTCATCCCGAATTCTGCACCCAAGGCCCCACATTTGCGGGGCATTCCGGCCTCAATTCGGTGGTTTTACAGTGAGCGGAAAGATACATCCGGTGCTGCAAAGCACGAGAGGCCAAAGTTTTGCTTTTATTTTCATACCTAATGATGGGCAGCGGCGAATGCTGATAAGTTTCGCTTTAATGCTGGCAGAATCGTGCCACGGCCGACCACAGGCAAAGGTTGGTCGAGCACCGACCACCGTCCCATTGCCCCCCCCCCCCCCCCCCCCGGGGGGTACTGGTTGATCTGACGACGGCAGACGAAGAAAAACACCACCATTCGTTAGGGATACGTCAGAAAGACATTGAAGGCCCATTGGACATTCGTCACGCATATTGTTGCCAACGCAGTAGCCACCGCCGCAACTCGGTCGCTACTTTCGGTGAATCAATTTGTTTTGGCCAAGCCCGGGAAGGGGGCCCCGTTGTCCTTCGCTGCCCAGCACTCGGCACACACACATACACACACCGACACAGTGTGACGGGGCAGCATAGTTCCGGTAAAGTTTTGCATTCATTGGAAAAGTTTTGTCCGCCTTCGAGCGGCAAGAAAACGCAAGGGCGCACCACAGAAAGAGCGGAAATGCTTAACCAACGATCCGGTACCTTCCGGGCTGCTTTTTGCAGTAGCTGGGCTGCGGCGGAACGCTTTGCTGAACACAACACGGGCCCAAAGTGCAAAGTTTCCGCTCGGCACGGCTCGGCCGAGTGGCGACTCACGGCAACCACGTCCACGGCACGTGACGCTATGCTGTGTTTTTTGTTTGGCCCACAACATGGAAATTATGTGCCTCCCGCATCATCAGCAGCAGCTTCTTGGAACGTTCTAAGCGGAACATCGGTGCTTTCCATCCCACTCTCTCGGTCGCGCCCGCTCGCTTGTAGCCAAACTTTGTGGCTTCGTCTTGTCGCCGGACGCTCTACACAGCCGAAAACGGATACAATTCGAGCCCCAATCAATCAATCGAGCCCCCGCGCCGCTAATGAATGTGAATTAGTTGTTGGATTGTTTTCTCGTCAATCCGCTGCATATGGTTGCGGCCCCCAGGGCCGGCAGACAGGCCCGGGACATAATGACTTAGTTTTGGCACTTTGGCACCTGCTAAGCTGCGGTGACATCGGCGGGTGGGCACGGCCGACGACGACCCGACGACTAACGGCCCGCCTGCTGGTGCCATTTTCAAAGGCCGAACAGGGCACGGCACATCACAGGACGATGTTGTTGTTGTGGTTGATTTTATGCGCGCTTCGGGAAAATAGTTTATCGAAACAAAAGTTGACTAACGAATGAAAGCAACGAACGTAATAGACACGGATGTCAAATTTGAAAGTTATAGTGATATCCCCCGTGAAACTGATAAGCTTAATTCGTCCAACGCAGGCGATGGGACAGCGGGCTTGCATAACCTTATCAGCGCATCCACGTTGTAAGAATCATCACCCGGTCCGAAACTGCGCTCCGGCGCTCTGCGAAACTCAATTACAGCGCACCGGATCGTAAAACCAATTTCGTCCGTTTCTAGTCGCCATCGCCATCCACAACAAGTGCCTCACCGTGGCGCAGCATGCTTTCGTTTTCAATTTGTCACTCGCCTCCACTCGGGTCGGAAACTGACCTGGTAATCCGTCACGATATTGCTGACAACGCATCCGATTGCCAGGGCGACGAAGAAAAAAAATCGCCCCGCTATCGACTCGTGGTCCATTATTTTCCTAACGAAACTGACCGTGCGCCTCCACCGCTGACCAGGCGTCTCCATCGTCGTTTCGTTCCTCGGGCCCCAAGCGTATCGGGGTATCATATTTTGACCGGCAATCGCAAAATTAAGCGGATAGTCTGTTGCTGGTCGGCGCACCCCGCGGGGACCTAGGGACGGACAACGGAAGCATAAATGCATTTGATCCTCGTTCACCAGCGAATAAAATTTTGCGTTCGCCGGACGGTCACAAATCAATAAACTCGCATGCTGGAAGGCTTGCTTGGAGGTCCGGCACAGTTTGCCAACCGCTTGACCCACTCCACAGTAACGAGATTGGTTCCTAGTCGTTTTGCCCCTCGCACACGCACACTCGGGCACATACAATCCGTTTGTGTCGTGCCGGTTAGATTGAGGAGCGCACCGTGGCAACAAATCGCTCCGAAATGAAGTCGCCGAAAGCGGAGACAAAAATCCGCTTAGACGCCGCGTAGCAGTAAAAGAGCGCTCACGTGTAAAATTGTGAAACGACAGAGCCGCGTTTGCGGTTTCACCGGTCCGGCTGGGACTAATGCAATTTCATGCAACATAAAACAGTGGTCGAAGTTGGTAACTTTTTCAAATAAATAATTCAAAATTAAATTGTTTGCCAAGGTCGGTCGCCAAACGCAAGGAGATGATGGAATATTTCATCGTTGGGTGCGTTTTTGTAGCCGATCTTACATAAACGCTTTCGCCGGAGAAATGCAACACGATGTTCCGTGCACCGAGTCTCCTGCCGGGTGGCCTATTTCTAACCACTCAAATGTGCCACTGGAAACTCATTTGCACTTATGAATATTCAATGGGGACCGCGAAAGCATACGAGCTATGTATTTTCAATATTCAATTACGCCGCCCGGGGATGGGTTAAAAACGTAAACAATAAATGAGTACACATCAATCGGGCGCAATTTCATAATGCATGAAATAATTAATTATTTTTCCAGCGACTATAAACGCGCGGTTCGTCAAGCCGTGCGAAGGCCGTGGTTTCGACGAAGGCTATAATGGAAGCAAACAACGCTTCAAGGACATTATATGGGCTGGTTCAAAGAACTATCCAGCTATACTTTATGGGCCAGAAAGCAAACATCACAATATACCCTTTATTATCGTGTCTTTCCGTTAGTATTTAACCCATAATTTTATTTTATCAACATTTCACACCAAAAAAACATCGCCAAAGTAAGGTAATTGAAGCTTTCCATTCAAATCTTTCTTTGCAAATCTCTTTTTCCAGCTCTAATCAAACAACTTTCGGCCGACGAAGAATTGCTCACGCACAAAGCCACATCGTAATTGGCAAAAGCTTCTTTTCTTGTTTCCCATTTCTCTACGGCGAACATTCGCGAAACTCGTTAAAATAATCACATACCGTCGCTGCTACTTAACGAACGAGCCTTTGAATTTTCTGTCTGCTCTTCGCGGTTTTGCATTGGCCTCCAATATTGGCATCTTCCGAACATCGGCGCCTGTAACGTATCGGAAGGAAAGGAAACGAAACGCTGCTGCTACAAATTCGCACACACCCTTCGCCGCCGAGGCCGGGCCGATCCACCAAGCGTGAATACTCCCCACAACCAGCTACGGGCAGATAATAATCTTACCACACCCAGGCCTGGGGTACTTCAGCGAATCCACCGGGTTGCGAGTTTACTCGACTCTCGAGCATTTTCGTAAAGAAACTGGAAAAGTTTCACTTTACAACGGCCAGAAGGGGCAAGGGAAGCAGGGAAACTCTGTCACGTGAACACTTGTATCGTTGCGTATCGAAATTCGGCCACAAACGAGATTCAAATGAGATGCAACGAAAGCTGCCGACAGAAGTAAATAAAAAAAAACATCGATAATAATGATACGCCAAACGTGTATTAATCCAGCCATTACTACTGATGTTCATGTTGCTCGGTTATTGATTGGTTTATTGAAACAAGGTGGTTTAAGTAAAGCAAAATCATAAACAGGCTAGCATTTGCGATACACAGGACAGCATATAGAAAAGCGAGCCAAGCGATTCAAGGTTTTCATACAAAATATAGAAAACCACAGGGTTTTGGGACTAAAACAAAACCCGAAATCCGCACTAAAACTCGACGGCTTTCTAACTAACCGCTTCCGCCATTAGCCACCCAAAGACGTTTATTTTAGCCGCACCGCCGCGCATCAGCATCCGGTTTTTATTGCACTTTCGGGGATCTTTCGCACGTCAATATATCTTCGCTCGCGCACATACAGACGCGCCTTGTTTGCGTCTATCTACTCAAACGTCCGCGTCTGGTCCATCCGCCGCCATTCCAACTGCGGTGGGGTTTGGCAACGCGCCACCGTGCCAGAACGGGACCCAGAACGAGCATAAGTTGTAATCTCGCTTGTAAATGGTGGTCATGATTAAATTTAAAAACCAAATCTTTCGCACCGCAAAGTAATATCGCCAGTGTCTGTCAGGCGCCACCCGCCACCACGCCGTAATATCCAATATTGTTTGTCTCGTTTCTACGCCCCCCTTGCCCCGCTCCCTTCCTGGAGAGGTCCGCACTGTTTGGCGAAATGGCGAGGCAGCGCTCGCCGAATTTGCTCATAAGATTACCGGCTTTTTTCCGGGCCCGTTTTATCTAAGCCACAAACCGTGGTGGCCCGAACGCGCGAAACGATGCATCCAAATCTCGGCAGCATATTCGACCTGCCCATTCGCCTGTTGGGCAAGCAAATAAACTCACGTACACCTCGGCCGGCCCGGGGATGGTTTAGTGCCGGAAGTAAAACCGCCACAGCTGAGTCCGATGTGAATTGAGTTGCGCTCGGCGCCGAAGAAAAAACGCACCTTTTCATTCGATTCCCGTAATTTATGGTGCAGCATAATGTGTTTTTTTTTTTCGCCCCTTTCGGGTCAGAACGTGCCGTGGAACGAAGCGGGGTATGAATTATGGCCACTCGTAAGAAAATGCTTCCTCCCAGTGGCTCAGCTGCCATTAATTTCCGACCCGAATTCTCTTTCACTCCGTGTCTGTGTGCGCGCGGTCCTGCGCATCGGTAGGTGAGGGCAAAGGTTTCCACGATCGCGTCCTGAGAGGAAGAAAAAACGAACGGTTCGCCACCGGGGCAACGGTGCGGTTAAAGAGTGTGGCAGAGTGGGGAAGATAAAATTTAATATTTGGCAAATTAACTGCCACGAAATGCCTGAACTTATAGTCTCAGCGCGTCGGCCGCCCGGAGCCGCTGACGCTGACCGTTAATATCAATTAGTACTACCACATTCCGGAGCCATTGAAGTGGTTGTGAATTTTTCACTCCACTCCCGGCGCCACATTTGTCTTCGGATGCGCCTAATGGCACGAAAATGAACTGTTGGATGTGGAGCTGTGGAGTTGCATCCCTTCAATTACCTAGGAACACTTCACAGGAGTAGCCAATCATGAGTAAAGCTATCCAAACACCAAACACTGTTTCACGTAGTATTTATTATTTACAATGGTACAGTTAATTTAAGTGCAGTTTTTCAATTTTCATTTATCTATTGCCAGATCACTCAAAGCCTTACACCTTATTTATTTTATTTCTATGTGGAGAACGAAGGACATATACGCAAGTTTGTTTGCGCACTTTAACCTTGTTGCTAAACTCGTCAACTAATAATTTCGTCGTGCCGCTTTAAGACAACTTTTTTCTTGTTTTCGTTTGTTTGGCACAGTTCGACAACACCAGTACTCATGTGCCTCGATACCAGTCCCAGCAGTGGAGTCGGCTGCCGAACTTCCAAAACTTGCCTAACGAACTATGCTGTGAGTGGCGAAATCCCCAGAACGGTTGCGCTAATATAATTTCATTCCATCCGTTTCGGGCCGACACCAGCCAGAGAATACCATATCACATTCATCAGCAAGCGCATAGTGTACACGAGCATACATCTGTTTAGGAGCGTATAATTCCATTTCACTATAAGCTGAGCTGTGCCGTTTTCGGTGCCAATCTTTTTCTCCGTGCAGGCTAAAGGCTGCTGCCTCATTCTTCGATTCAAGAGAATGCAAAAATTATTTGAAAACGTATGGAAACTTGCTGTTGTTTATTTTTTTGACCATCATTTTGACCATTTATTTTGTTATGTTTAAATTCCACTTAAAATCTGTTAAAAGAGAAGCTACCCTGCCGATCTGTAGACATCAAATCGTTAGCGTGTAACAATATTATTGTCACGAAATTCGCTTGGGCGTCTCTTAATTAAACTCACTGCACTCACTGTGAATCATCGTCACGGTTCGTAGCACTATTTGTTCCAGCAAGAAAAATGGCGGAAGTAACCGCATCCAACAGAACGCTGCGGAGCTGTTCTTTATGCTTCGTCACTCTCAGTTGAACTATGCTGCATCATCCTTTGCTGCGTAAGACTGAACCTTTTATTTATCAGACTCAAAGTTGCACTAGAAGTAGAAACTCGAACCACAAGTGAAAAAATAACTTTATTTTGTTTTAGTAGTAGAATACTTGTATTTTATGTAAAGAGAAATAAATGAAGCAAATACGAAGAATGCACTCTTTACTCTTTTGGCCACGTTTCTGCCCACTGTTCCAGCGCGAGAAAAACAAAGATTCTGTGCGCTGAAGCGGCACCATCATTTGCTCTGCCTTTTGTGATGATTTGATGTTTGCACCGAGCTGTCTTTAATCTTACTGCTTACCGTCATCGACTTCCGGGCTCCTTCCGTCGTCCTTTCAGCTGCCTGTTGTCAGCCAGCCGAGATGGAGAGCCATAATTAGGAGACCCAAGACACGCTGCTTTTGCTCGCTCGAATGGCACCAGACTAGCAGTTGTGTATCTGGTACGGTTTATTCATAACATAATTATATCATAACAGCCATACCTAGGGAGAAAAAGCCGGCCCTGTAGATTCATAACACTTTCTTCTGCTGCATTTCCTTGTCAGGATTACGGAGAAAGCTAAATTAAAAATTATATCTCTTTCTGCTGCATTAAAATCCAAAGTTCATCCTGATGCTTCTCAAAATGTATGCTTTATTAAGCCCCAGCCTCCGCAAACAGACGCTGGAAACAGCAGAGAGTGAGAAAACATAATAATTAAGTATTCGTTCATTCATTCAAAAACATTAATCTTAATACAAACGACTGGCGCCGCAGATAAGTAAACAGATAAACAAACTGCACTCCAAACCCGGAAAGCATCACCTGGAATAAGGTGCCAAACAATGGCTCTGCAACGAGCAAAATCGTCCATTTCCCAGTGCCACTCAGTGCGGCAAAGATACCATCCAGGCGACCAGACCCTGGTTGCGGTGAACAGAACGCCGGAAAAACCCGGTGGGTTGAAGCTCTGCTGAAAGTTTGATCCTTGATTCCCACTCGCGCTCCACTCGGATTTAGGGGTTCATTTTGCACTTTCGGTTTCCACTTTCCTGGAGATCCCGGAGCTTTCGCACTGGAAGAAGTTGCGTCCGTCCTGAGCCAGCCCCAGCAACAGACGAAGCAGCATTAAGAGGAAATCATCTTTCTCGACACTCGTCGGGCAAGTGCTTTGCATAGGACTCTCGCGCACAAGAACCCTCCACGGACAACCCTACTGCCAGCAGCCTGGAAAGGTTGTTGGGAACTGCTGTTTGTTGTCGCTGTTTCAGCCGGTGCAAACTACAACTGGTTGAGGTTCGTTCCATTGCAGACTGTTGATGTTAAGGGGTGGCTTTTGGTCTTGTTCCAAAAAATGTTTCAAGTACTGAAGAGCGTGACGCTGGAGTACAGGAGACACATAAGAATCCCAGAATTTAGCAAAAGTCTTCAGCACACAATACAGAAAACGAACACCATGTACTTCAACTCGGTACAAACATGTGCGTTTACAATTTATTATCTAACTCCGCGGTTAACGTTTATGTTTTCGTTAAGAAATACCATCAATTCGCTGTTCGTATGTTATAGAGTAGATTCATTAGTAATGTAGGGCTAAGCTGAAATCCTTAATCGTATCTATTAGTCAAAATGACTACGTCACGTTCATATTCGACGGTCTGCTCCGAAGGTTAGGTTATGTTTTATAAAACTCTTAATTTGATACGGTAACCACCTCGCACAGACAGGAAGCAAAAAGATTGCAATAAAAACCATCCGAAGTGCCGGCTTCTACGACCCTCAAGGCTCCAGCTTAGTCGAGCGTGATGCGCACAATGTCCGGCGGAAGCATAAAGTTGTTCTTGCGCAGTGGAATTTCGCTCAGCTGCTGATCGACCGGTGCTCGCGTATCGTACAGTGACGGACTCTGGAAGATGATTCCGAACGTGCCGAAAATGCAGGAAAACGTAAACACCCACAAGAAGAACCGGTCCAGCACCATCGAAACAAACTTCCAATCTTCGACGATCTGCAGGAAAAGACAAGCCAAAAAATATATTAGAAAAGTTATTAAAATTATATTAACCATTAAATGCTTCATCGATGCCAAGACCTGGCTGTCTTTCGAGTTAATGATATTTTATATTTTCTAATTTCTGTACCAATCAGACAAACAATCGAATCAGGGTACAAATATTTAATACCACTCTGCAGTGTTTGCCTATTTGGCAAATGATACATAATTTACGTTTCATGAAACATCGGCCTTACGAACTTCTCCGAGTCAACCAAACACTGTAACTTAAAACCGATTCCTTCCGCCAAATCTAATTTTATCGCTTCGAAGCACCTCCTTCGTGACAACCGTGACTACTGCCAACGGGATCCACCCGGTGCCAATAAATCAACTTCGTTCGTGTCGATGAAATTGAAAATATGATTTTCACTTTTTCCAGCGTAATCTCTCCCGCAGCGTCCCCGAACAATCTACTACACAGAATGGACCCGAAAAAAAATTTACTCCCCGTCATGATGCTCACAAGCGCCGAGTGTCCTCGGGGAACCGGAAACTCGGGAAGCGATCCACCCGTCGGTGGCGGTGTATTACGCCGCAGGCGAACATGATTGATTAATATGCATATAATTCATCTGAAAATTGATTGAATACGGTGATATTGTTTTAATTTTCCAGCGCCGCTGGCATTCGCTGGGCTGGGCGATTCGTTAGGGATTCGCAACCACCCTGGTGTAAGGTTACAACTTCGGCAAAACCGAAACCTTGGTCTGAAGGGGAAGAAAATTACCTCTGTCTGGGTGAGCCAACTTTACTCTTCGCTGGTGAAAGAGCCACTAGAGTTTTCCCGTGGAAAAGTGATACCTAATAACACAATTCTTGTTCAAAGATAATATGAAACCTGTTCATTTCGGCGCTTAACGGAATTTTCCACAGCCATTGCTGCGGCTTCGTTATCGATGATTAATCAGCTCCTCTTTTCGGTGGGTGGGTGTGTGTGTGTGTTTCGATACAGGCCAATTTATCGTGAAAGCTTACTACAACAGCATGAGCAATGTTTCGTCCTGTTAATCGATCAGCCCATTGTTCTGCAATGCCAATTAATCAGTGCGTCGTTTTTTGTGTCGAACGGTGAGCACCTAATTTATTATCATTAAGCGCTTGGGAGAGTCTTAGAAAGAGAGTTTGAACTTTTCGTTTCACAGTTTCATACACCATGATGGACATTCATTCGAAGAGATTAATACTTCAACCTTATACGAATTCTCAAAGGTTTGGTTCATGAGAAAACCAACACGGTATATTACAAACAATCGAACAAATTAAAAAGAGTACAATGCAATAAACCATGGTAACTGATGTTTTATTAAATTTCACTTTAGTTTAATTAAACTTTTTTCTCGTTGATTGATGAAGCCCAGTTATCTGACACATGGCGTCATTGTATTACACTACGGATGCTCCATCTTCCCTCCACTAAGCGTACACGTCAGGACACGCCACGGCTCCCGGCACTAATCCCGTGGGGCCCGTGACAGCTGTCACCGGGATCGTACTGAAGTCTGCTGCTGACACTGACGACACACTGACTGACTATCGGTGCCGCCGCCATATGGTCAATGACTTATGCACGCCAAATCGGTGCCAATCCAACGAAACAGCTCGCCAAACTTTGTAGAAAAAGCACATCAGCAATATGCTGGAACTGTTTGTCATCTGGCCCAACGCCACACGCATTTGCGGCCCTTCCGGCCTCTGCAGTCGTGTGCGCTGGCTTTCCTTAGAGCCCGTTTTTCTGCGTGTGCACACCACAAAAACGCATATACAAAGGGCCCTGCCAAAAACGCTGATCTAGCTTATAGCAGAGTTTCAGTGTATGAAGAGGAAGACGAAGCGATAACGAGTTCCGGGGAAAAGTAACCCGAAAATAGCTCAAGCTTAACCGACTCGTCGCTGTCGGCAAGCTTTTCGGGTTTAGCTAAGGCTCACTATGTACCGAGCACAAGGCTGGAAGTGGTTAAAATATGAACATAAATTATTTTATTACATTACAAATAATACCCCAAAGGAACAACAGCAATTGATAAAATTGCTTGGTATAAACCTTTAAGTGGCTTGTGACAGGTGTCAGAATTATTACATTTAGTAGTCACGGTCAATGAAAACCAAAGTTCGAGCAGTTTCTAGCAGTTTCATTATTTTCATTGAGTGAATTTATAAGAATTCCAAACTTTATTTTTAAATGAAATGCATCCCAATCATTCGAATGTCTAAAGATACTTACAATTGCCCGATTTAAAATATTCCCGATTCAGCACAAAAATGATGAAACTAACAAGTAAGTAACAAGGTTCAGTAGTGTTTTCAATTTGAGATTAGTTTTCATTTGAGAAATAGTTAAACAAAAGAATTTAGCAAAACTATTTCCATCACAAAGAGCTAATGTCACCCATAGTGGCTCTATCGCGAACTGCATTCTAAGCGTCGTGCGAACCGGGCTTCACCCAGAGTCATCGCTAACGGTCGAACACGGCCAGACATTTCTCCACATAATTAATGTACATATTTGAGGTCCCGACTATGGCCACCGTTTTCCGTGTTTTCTCGCTCGCCGAGAACACGAAAAGGATGGCCCAAGGTGAGCTCAACCGTACCCGGACCGGTGGTTGGCGTAGAAAATATATTGAAGAAAAAATTAGATTGGACATTCTTCGCCATTATTGCCACCCACTAGTCCACGGACCGCACCTCGAAACCACTTCCTGCTCACCGAGCGAAACGATGGCTTCGTTATTATTATTTGATGATTCCCGGTCCAGCGACGGACGGACGCGGGCGCTTCATTTTATGTTAATCGCTTGGGATTTATTTTCAGTAAATTTAATTATCCTTCTGAAAGGGCCCACTCGATTGGCGTCGCTTTGGCAGGAAGCAGGACACGGGACAAACGACACCGGGGCACAATCTATTGCTTCGTAATTGCGGCCTCCGCGTCACCGGCCACCCTTCACAACGCGGACCAGTCGGAAGGCCAAAGATCAGGTGCTTCGTTTTCGGTCTCTCGCTGCGCGTGTCGCGTGCCCCGCAGGACTTCGCAGGACAATAATCGGCCGGACCGCTCTAACGGGCTCTGCGGGTGCGATTAGCGAAAATTGACCAGAAACCGGTCTTCCTCAATCACCGAGTGCACTCGGGGGGTGCTCGGACGGCCCACGGACACGGAACGGCCAGTTAAAGGTTTCGCCACCGATCGCTGACGACGTTTTAATGGTGGCACGTAAATCGCACTGAAGCGTACGGCTTTTATGGCGAATCACGCCGGAAGGACGACGGATTTCGTGCCAAATTAATGGCTATTTCGCGGCAGTATTGTGTATCGGCCAAAGTGTGGTCTTTAAGCCAAAAAGAAAATGTCAAATTTAAAGGCCTATCATATGGTAATTTTTTGCCATTCAAAAACGCCTGGCCTCTCGAAGTATTATCGGCCACTGCACGCAGCTGCCATGACTGGGCCCCAGGTCGTGGTGTTATTTTGAAATGTATTTCGAAATAATAGTCCCCCACACAATATTATCCGCAGAGCTAAGCGAAGGTTAAATATGCTCCACCGAAAAGTGCTTACCCAAGGCCTCCGGATTTCGGTGCTTGCTGCTGGCGGCAAAACATTGGTGTCCCCTCACACACACGCACACACACACACATGTCGGTGGGCACACGCACAGCCACCAACACGTCGTTGAAGTCCACTAACGAATGCTTAACTTACGGGCTGGACACGTATCCGCTTGAACCCCTTTTTTGCCGGCCGTTCAACCCGAGGGTCGCGTTAGTCCGGTGACTTACGAACTCAAATATCCCATCAACTTTAATTAGGGCTTCGGTCCGGTTTTGTCAGCATTTTCCACGGCCCCAGCCCAGCCGGAGGACCCGACGCGTTCCCGGAGATCAAGGCAACGGCCAGCGCACCCCAAAAACAGTCCTCGCAATTACCGGTGCTCCCAAAAAGCCGCCCGTTGTTCCGAGAAAAGGTGAAGCCAAAATAAGGGGCCCAAAAAATCAAGTGGCCTCGCTACAAAAGAAAAACAGTGAACCGAAAATTGTCGAGCCGAAAACGCTCGACGGCGAAAAATAAAACAAAGGAACATCCCACCACACGATTCCAGGATCTGAAAACCCGGCCGAAAGGGTGCTGCCAAAGTAAAAGGATTAAATTTTAATGATCATTACACTAGACGCCCAACCTACCGATGGAGAAACCGAGGAAAAATCTGGACCAACCTGTCGGGGAAACTGACGTCCGTTTGCTCTTTGAGAATAGCCGGCCGAGGTTTGGGCTGGGCTAAGATCACTGGAAGGATTCGCTGTCAAGGATTACGGCAAATCGGTAATCTTTACGGGTGTCCATTGCAGCATTACCTTTTCGTTTTGCCTCGCAGATAGCTTCGCTTTGCAGCTCACAAATAAATGCTGCACAACCCCAACTTTTAAGTACTACGAAATTAACCCAAAGCGAAAATCATACAAATACACGACCATCAAACGGTACGGTCAGACCGTAGGCCGTTGAAAGACGCCCGTCTTATGCTGCTTATCAGCGACGCTCCGATCCGATTAACGTTTTCGGTAATGCTTGACAATAACGGGGCAGTGATCATTTTTTTGCGGTATGAACAAATAATGAAGTGAAGCACGTAAAGAAAAAGAACAACAATCAAAAGGAGGCGAATATTTGTTAAATGTTGCCACCGGGAACCTCTTGTTTCTCGAGCCGTAAAACATGGCAAATATGCTCGCTATTACTTTCCTCCGACCCACTTTGGCAGCCGCTCATTTGCCCCTATTTGTTGGAATTGTGTAAACATTAACTAGCTTGTATTTTTTCGTTTATGATACAGAGTGTAGGATTAGGTTTTTTGTAATTACGTGTTTTCCTTAAAACACGTTTTTTACACCACCTACTTAATCTTTTAGAACATTTATTTTGCATTATAGCAAAATTGTTATGTTTTCTTTTTAATCTTAGAAGAACGGACCGGACCGTATTTATTAAATTTTAATTAGTTATCTTAATTAATAGTTATCTTAATCTAACTTAACAAGATTATCTTAATCAATATGTTGCCTCCACTTCAAAATTGCCGTATCCTGGGCTAACTCGGCTGTAAGATGCTGAAGGTGTATTACGTGTGTCGGTTCATGTTGTAATAGTATTATTGCTGTTGCCGAATGTGGATATTTTTACTACTAATAGGTGAAGTTCCGTGAAACCAAAATTGTTATGTTTATAAAAAAAAATTATGTAAACTCAAAAGAAATTATTTAAAATGCGATAATATTAACAAAACGAATTAAACAAGAAATCTGTGAATCAAAAAGATTAACAAACAGTTAGTAAACTTAAAAAACAATTATCGTTTCAAAATGATGTTTAACTTATTTCGAAACGTCGACTCGACTCGTAGACCGTCGAGTCGACTAGTAGACCGAGGAATTCTCCCGTTGATAGAGACAGTCTCCAGGTCTCCAGTCTATTTTATAACAAGAAGACTGACAGTCTCCTTGTTTTAAGCATCAAGTACACCTTTCGTGCAAAATCCGTTCAACTATCGACTGAATCAATACAACAGTGCATTGAATACCTTCTTTAAAATATTCCACGTCGTCGGCAAACGCAATCATCTCCCGCGAATGGACTCCTTTGCCAGACACCGAGATAAATATCAGTGCATCCTTAAACGGCAACGATCCCCACGGCCAATCCGTTAAATTGCTTCTAAAGTGTCGAAAAAGAGCGTTCGATTTCGGTCGCGTACGTTCAATGCGTTATCCACAAAGCCATTCAAATCACACCCGGGACCGGCCGGGCACAAATCCATCGAACACGATACGCATCCTTATGGGGCACACCTGCGAGAAAAATGGCGAACCAATGTCCCGTAACACTAGGACAACATGGGACGGCGGGAAACTTTATCTGCAATCCCAAAGGTACCCTATTCTGGAGCCACGGGCACGACTGTGGTACGAAAAAAAATACGTAAATAAAAACGAAATAAGCCACACAAAAAAGTCGCTGCCCCACGCTGCACGATGAGACGGTACTTTGGGATCAAATCACCCGAAAGAAGCTGAAGGGAATTTGCAATGAGCTGTAATGGACTGACCCGGCCGGTGCGTCCTTTGCGTATCAACCAGGTTCGGGCCCATTCTTCGCTTTCTTTCGGTCTGCGGGGTCCCAACAAACGCGCTCAGGGCCCAGGACTAACGAGACCGTGAATGGTGCGTTTAGCCCTCACCGAGGGCTCTGTAGTAGGTGAACCGTGTTGTTTGAAGGAAAGCATTCCCTTCGTTCGTTCACCTTCCTTTTTGAAAACGGCGGTCAAGGGACAGGGCTCTCTAGGGCCCGGCTAACCCCTGTGGCAGCGATGGCAGCCGTTTGTTATTTATCATTTTAACTGCCCTTTTACACGTGCATTCTTGAGGCGCCGCTTTGTGAGCCGTACAAATTGTGTGTTAGTGGCTGGCCAGCTACGGCTTGCCGGGGCCTTCGCGCCGAGGTCGGGTTTTTAAACCGCATACATTTTTCACCTTCCAGGCTCCTCCACTCGCACCCTTTTCCGCGCGTCCTGCCCTATTGGGGGCACGTGTTTGGGGCGTGAAATATGGACATCGATCAACGGAACCGACACCGGCCGGTTGCTTCGCTGATCGTGCCGGTTTCGGCCGGTTCCGATGTTGGCGAAAGCCAATTTTTTTTACCGAACCCTCGTCCACCCTGATCAAAATTAGTTTCTAACCCAACACGCTCCCTCCCGTTACGGGGGCAGAAGCTTCACTATTCCACCTGGTGCCCGGAGCGATACTGATATATAAAAGTGAGAAACTTCTACCAATGGCATTCAGTCTATGTTTCAAAATCCACTGCAAAATGCCCATCTCAGTTCTAAAACATTTACACAGTTTTGGCATTCTCTGTCAGTGGTAAATTGTTAAAGGTATGCAGTAAATTTAAATTATTGAAAACCTTTCGAACAAAAATCGGTTAAACTGCTTGTTATTCTATAGCGAGCATAAAAATTATTCCCTAATGTGTCTAATAATGTACCCTAATGTTTCTTTATAACTTTGGTGCTGGTACTTAGTTTTGTCTCATTCCTGTCTTTTAATATCTTCTCAACCACATTGTGAATCCTTGCAGAGCAACACTAATTTTTCCCACGAATTAATCGCCGACCATCGGAAAATGGAAAAACACTCATTTTTGGCCATTTTTGGGAAGCAAATTACAGCGCGCGCGCGCTCGGCGGCTGAGAATGGTGAGCCGATTCTTGCCAAACAGGCCCATAATTTGCTTTATCGTTCGCGAAAGGCGCCAACCGCAGGAGAGCGTCTGATCGCTTTACGATACGCCGCTCGCATTACGCTAAACACTTTCACCTAACGACTTTCGTTCGACAAATTGGCCCCGGCCACCGAAGCGTTGCCCGGCCGGCCGGCCGGCTGCCATTTTGCGTAATGGTGTAACAGTTCGGAAAGGATTCCCCGCTCGCTGCTCATAATGGCCGCTCGGCGGAGCGTGCAAATATTTTCATTTCTGCCCTAATTACCGCAACCGGCGTCAGTGTGGTTGCGCTGCGACGGCCCACACACTTTAAATCGACCAAGCTTCGATTTAAGGAAACGTTAGGTTCGGTTGGCAGGCAGCAGCACAGGGCAGCTTTAAAGCGCCGCTAAAAATACAAACACACACACACACACACAGCAGGAGGGCGCCTGACGAGAACTGCTGACTCTTTTATGCTTCACCACGTACACGAGCGCGCGGGAGTGACGCCGGCGGCGTGTCCCGGTTCAGCGGGAGGAAGCCATTTTCACCATTTACCGCACCATAGCGTCCATTATTTGTCTGATATCTTTTAAAAACTCATATTGCAGCACATTTCACCCCACCGTACGGTCCGCCGCCACCCACCACACTCCGGCGAACTCGAGGATATTGAGGATCCGGCAAAATGGATGTTCTTTACGTTTACGATGATAACTGACGTGCGTAAGAAAGAGAGAGAGCGCTCGCACACAGGACCAGAATCCGAGTGAAAATGTGTATTTAGGAGTGAAAAGTGGTACGCGAAAACAGAAAGCTTTTTGCCGCCAACCGATTCGACCGAACCGCAGAAAGGGCAACTCCTTCAACTCCTTTTCTGCTGTAGTTCACCCCCCACGATGGAGTACCAAACCGTGGGCGATCCGAAGAAGAAAAAAAAGGAGCTCGAAGCTCGAGCTCGAAGGAGGAACAAAACCAAGAGTGGTGAGTGGAATGGCCAGGTTCGGGGAGCGAGAGAGACAGAAGATTCTTACAAACTTGCACACGGCACACGTCCTGGCGTATGAAACGCATTTAATGCCTTTAAAGTGCGACGTACATTATGCGCCCCGATAAATGTGTGTGCGTCGTTGCCATAAAACGGTCCAATCGTGCTGACTTTCCGTTACTGTGCTCTGGCAGGGGTCGTATACTACGGTTCGAAAGTGTGTGACCGAACCAGCACGGGTCCACTTTTGTTGGGCCGACATAATTTAACCACATTTCACTGAAAACAACACTTCAAAGATTTCTAAATTTTTTCGAAAGATATCATGTATTGAACTAATACGATTTGGTTGACGTTAGCAAAAGAAATCTCCACAAAATGGCAAATTTTCAATAATATTGCTTAGACTATGAAATCAATAATGTTCTAACCGAAATTAAATATCAAACCGGTTATTGCACTTCAACGAGAAAAAGAGACAACCATTTATAAAAACATTGAACATTGAATATTGAATGTACGTTTTATTATAATACTATCGGTTCGCTAAATATTAGAAAATATTTCCAATTAGTGATAATTCAAATGTAAATTTTTTTCGTCAAAAAATTCGTCAAAATCCATTACGAAACTTGATCTTCTTTTGCAAACGTATTTTGAGGATGCGTTCCAAACGCTCCAAACGCTCAAATACTTATGTCGAACAGTGTACACACACACGTACCGTGTAAGGGTTACGCCTGGTCTGTCCTTTCCCCACGCACCGCCACGGAGTGGGCCAAAGAAAGGCGCACCTTCTTTGCAAAGGTTTGCATTTTCTCTCCATTAAAGAGTGCCGTCGGTTGGCCCTTGGCGGGGTGGGGCCCTCAACAGGTCACCCTGTCGGAACCTGTTAGCTACGTTAGTGCCCGGCTTATCGCTTTATTTAGCCGTGCGCCCAACCCTTGTCACGCCACGACGGGGCGTGCGGCTCCGACCCATTTCGTTTCCCTCATTTTCTTTTTGCTGACCATTTTCCTCGGATGAGAAAAGCCTTTGGCCTTTTCCGCAGCCCACCGCGTTGTGCCGTTGTGTAATGGGCAAAAAATAATGAAAGTTAATCGAGTTCTCTCTCTCTTGCATCGCGTCGGTAGCAACCCCCTTTCTTTGGCCAATTTCTCCAACCAAACATGCCCCGCAATAAGGCGAAGCAAAAACCACACCCGAGCGGATCCTTTTTCCGCGCGAATTCTCTGCGCGTGTCCTGCACCGACCGGCGTGTCCTTTTTCGCAACGGTCCCGACGTTGCGTACGAGTAAATCATATGAAAGTACACTCTTAAAGGGCAGCCGATCGGCCCGACGCGTACGTGTGCGGGCAGAGTGTGCTCCTTCCGTGTGGCGACGATGGTCCAATGGTCCACGAAGGCAGGACCGGGACCACGGGTGGCCACAAATGTTGGCACAATCAAGCTGCAGAAACAAAAATAACCGAGCAGCAAACAAATAAACAGCTTCGAGCATGTTTCAACTATTTCAACGCCGGGACATCAGGACGCCGAGACGCAGAGCTCCGCCACATGTTGGCCCATCGGCATCGGAGCGTCGGAGCGCTCAGAGGACATCAAAGGAATTTCTCGCATTTTTCGTACCGTGCCTTGCCGAATCCTTTCCGTGTGTGTGCGTGTGTTTTTTGTTTCTCTTTCAGGTTCACCATCCTTGCCGCCGCCGTTAAGACGAAACGGGACAACTGAGACACACCCAACCCCACATGTGGCACAAAATCAGCAACGGCACAGGGTGGTGCGTAGAAAATCGTTTTCCATATGTTCTTCAATGATTTTCGTTCTTCACAACAATTCATTTCATAAAAACATTTAATACCATTTGAAATTGTAAATAATTGTGAAGAATGTTTCAATTCCTCTACTTTTTAACATTTTTACCAAAAAAACGCACATAGCTTTACTAAGTAATATTCACAAAAGAGTTTCTAAGAAATTGATATTAAAAACAAAAAGAAGATAAAAATGCTTAACATTACACATTACAAAAGTTTATAATAAAAAAGCGCATTTTTTTTTAATCATTTCGAATGGTCAACGATTTTCCCACAAAAAACTCAAAAGAAAAATGTACACAATATTAAATTCCACGCTCGAAACACTCTATTGCCGTTTCAGTATCGCCCTGTTTCTGACGCCGATGTAACGATCCTGCTTTGCTGGTGGCAAGCAAACGCGAGGCACGAAACACTCCTTTGGGCATAAAGAATGAAACGTTCAGATTTTGGTTTCAAGGCAGCCAACCCGAGCTACCCCACTGCCCGGGACGAAGCATCGCCAGTTCTCCCGCTCAGAGCGCAGATAACCGCACAGCTGGGATTCGCTGGTACTCTACGAACGAGTGCCTTGGCCACCAGTAGCCGCCAGCATTTGTATGTACGCGCGCGTACGTGCACCAACTCTCGGTGCCACTTGTGCCCGTT
Source organism: Anopheles cruzii (assembly GCF_943734635.1). Classification (NCBI taxonomy): domain Eukaryota; kingdom Metazoa; phylum Arthropoda; class Insecta; order Diptera; family Culicidae; genus Anopheles; species Anopheles cruzii. The sequence goes on from NC_069145.1 coordinate 27,317,676, forward strand.
CTGTGTGTTTGTGTGCTGTGTTTATGTTTGCTGACTACGGGCTACACGCCAAACATGGGCTGCCTCCACCATCTCTGACGGACGGCGACTCGTTGACTGCTCGATTACATCATTTTCTTATAATGCTATTTTAAATTCTTCTCTCGACCTCCGCGTCCGGCAGGCAGAGACTGGCCGGCAGAGGGTTGGAGGGTTCGAGTGCGAAGTTTCGCTCGAAGGCGCGTGCTTTAAGGTCCACACTCGTTCGGGAGACCGCCTCCGCCTCCGTCGCCGGGTGCCATGTGGTGCATTCACCTTGTGCGGGATGCGGCGCTAATGGGATTTTTCTCTCAACAACATGGAACCACACACTGCTCCCAGTGGAGTCCCGAGACCACGCTTTGTGGACGGATTCTCAAACAAAATTAGATTCCCAAAGAGGCTTTGTTAGGGAATGAGATTTTCTTTAAAAAGACCGTAACGGTGCTCGCGCTTCTATGTGGGAAGCTATGTTTGGAAAATCAAGTACTTTTAACGTGCTTTCTGTTTTCTAATGAAAATGTAATGAAAGCCTTTGCTAAAAATACACAACAACACTACAACACGACAACTTTTCAAAGGCACTTTCACTCTGATGGAGGCGCCTGGTTGCCGATGAACTTTAACCATGCAACAAAAACCGGCAGGGTGTTGATGTTCGCTGTTTTAGGAGAACCATCTGGCCACCCCTCGAACGCAGCCACCGAGAATGGGCCAAAAGGATCCCCAAGCCACGGTGCATTGCCAGCATTCGGAAACCAAACGAGCCGGCGGGTTGCAAAACATCATCAAGCTCGATGCACCGATGTTCCCGGCTCCCTGCCACTCGCCGCTGGCCACACGTGTGTTTGAGTTTAATCTCGTAAAATTCGGTACTGGATGGTTGTTGCACCCGGCCAAAGTTCTGCACAATGTGCAACCGGGCACTACAATTAGAAAGCTTCCCTCACCGGGCCCACCGGAACCGGCAGTCCGGACAACGGAGCAACTTTAGTGCTGGCATTAAATAAGCTGAGCAAAAATTCAAACACAGACTAGCGAAGTGACGGGCAAGGCTTGGGAAACGATGTAAACCAGCAAAGTTGGACAGTATCAAGCGCCATTGGTCAAAGGGTTGCGAAAATGTGTGCTCCGGCTCCGGTGTTCCCGTGCCGAGCTGAGCGTTTTGTACCGGTTTGTGAGTGTTTAAATAAATCCAAAACAAGTCGTTGCTTCTCAAGAAATGTTTCTGAAGAGCTTGTTATTTAAATTCCCTTCTCTTTTATCCATTCTGTTCTTCTGATTGAGACTTTTCCTAAGAGTGGTTTGTTAAGAGTTTTCCACTCGCAAAGGGCTGCAAGTCTCGTGTTTTTGGTACGACATTCATCTACAATAATCTGAAAGAATACAAGGCAAAGGCAAGAGCAACTTACAAAATAATTACTCGACAGGACAACCACTTACACGTTGCAGGACCCAAACGAATAGAACAGACATGGACTTGGTCTGAGCTGATTGCTACACACGCCATGCCATCGTACTTTTATCTTCCGTAAAAATCCTGGAGACCTAAATGTTCATCAGACTTGCACCTTTCCAATTGCAAGCTATTCCGGCCCATCCTTGCAATCACAGAAAACCGGTTCGTGGTTCAAATCCACATCCTTTCATTGGTCCGAAACTGCCTAAGAGATGGTATAAATGAGGAACTACCCGCAGAGCAATGCGTTAAATATACGTTTCATTCCGTTTTTTGTTCCTGAGTCAAATCTTCGATGCAAGAGATGAGAGTGAATCGAGATTGAGAGTCGAATCAAAGCGAATATCAGAAAAAGCACCTCACTACTAATTGAAGTGGGTTTTCAACGTTCCCCACTAGAAGTGCATGTGGACTGTTGTCTCTGCTAGCATTTAAAAAAATCAATTCACTAACATCAACATAAACGAAATCAAGCCGATGTATGGTAAATTGATTTTACTCATTGGCGTTCGCTAGTCCGTAGCTCTTGAAAGGCCTCTTTCTTTTTGTTTGATCTAGCAAATCTAGAAGGCATTGGCTCGGTAACCGCGACGCAACACATGTCCTTTGCAGTTGTCTACTTTGTTGTCTGTCTAACACAGAACCAGGGTATCAATTCTCAGGCTAGGACGGGTTCTCGGGCAACCCCACCCCACGCAGCATTTGTTTATGGCACATCGTTGCATCCACCGTTGCAAGGTGCAAAGCAAACCACCGGAGCACTTGACCGGAAACGGAAGAATCCTTAGAAGGAAGCACAGACCACCGATGCCTGCGTTCGCAGCAGACAATGGCCGCATCTTTGACGTAACTCTCTAACAGAGCCTTTATCTTCATCATCACCGAGAGTGCTCGGCTGCCGGGTGCCGGGCCAGGTGCGTCATGTTATCCTAAGGCAATTAATCCATTCGTCTGTGATCAGCATAATAGATTGCGTTCGAATGGAAATTGAATGGTTATTAATTAGTGCCCGGCCGCCTCCCGGTAGCCGAGCGTCTTCGGGCGGGTTCCCGTAAACTTACAGTTTGCGAAAGTGACGTTACTTTGTGCTATCGATTACCTCGGGGCCTCACCCGATCAAGCGGCGTCCTTTAGCAAGCAGCAAACGAGTAACCATCACACTGCACAGTGTAAACCCACAACCCGGGTGAAAGTTTCGATAGTTCGCCGAACGCACCCCGAACCGGAGATCGCAGTGTGGACTCCGGGCAAACAGCACACCATCCTAACGATGTTAGTCATGGAACCTCGTCACTCTTGGAGTGTGATTAAAATTAAACACACCCCCGTATGGCGTCGAAATCAGAAAACTTAGGGCTAGGTGATAGGTAAGTACTGATTGCGCACAGCCACCGACCACCGCAATGGCTAATCGGAAGACTACGGATCACAACTCCGCCGCACCAAGCGCACCAGGGGGATCACCAGTAATCTGTGGGTCTATAAATCAGTTCTCGTTTTTTAGCAGCCGCCATTCGGAACCTAATCGCTCGGAGTATGTAGATTAGCGTTACATACCGTGCGCCTCTCGGGAATATTTTTGAAAGCATGAAAAGCTAGTAAATCTTCAATTACCATGCTCGTAAATCTCGGTACGCACGCACCGGGAGACCCAATAAATCTTCAGCCGAGGGATTGATCCTTTTGCTGGTTTTTGTTGTTGTTGCAGCTTGAGGACCAGTAATCTCGGTAAGAAGAAATTTCATTTACCCAGCCCCGTATAGAAAGTTCGGTCCGCCCCAGACGGCCACAGTGTATCAGAAACAGATCCATCAAGCGGACCAGGCGCAGATCCCGCACCGTTCGGCACGTCTTTAGCCGAGCCGTGCGCCCCGCAGCATCGCTACTCACCTCATTATCCTTATCGGCGTCCTTGATGTGCTGGGCGATAAATCTTACCGCCTGTATCGCGGACAGCACCTCCGGTGATAATTGCTTCGGTATGACATTGTCCGCCTCGACTGCTCCGTGGCCCGTGGTGAGTTGGAGGTTAAACCGAACCGCAAGACAGCAGCCACCGGGCGGTATCCGGTAGCGAGACCGGAAATTGTTTTCCCGCAACCGAACCGAAGCATGGCAGTGGCAGTCAGAGTAAAGGTCGCCCGATGAGGTGTTCCGGTGTCCGGTGTAAGGGTCGGATGGTGAACGCCCCGAAATAGGTGAAAATGGGCAACCATCCCGTTGGGTGGGTGAGAAAAACAATTTTCAGAAACGGTTAGCAGGACCCTCGCCGTCGGCGGGGAGGCCAACTTTGGGCAGCAACAGCCAGCAGCGCCGCTCAAAAAGGCTCATAAAATAAATCAAAGTTTAATTATAAATTATCATACTGGCCCCGTTGGTTGGACGGTCGAGCGTGCGTGCGTGCGTGACTGTTTCTGCTGCCCGGGTCGGTCGGTCGGGTCGGCTCACACGATCTATCACGTCGTCCAGCGCCGACCCAATAATGGTCTCCCCCCGAGCCGCGCCACAGAAGGCACCTTTTTTCGCGCCCAGACTTACCTGAACCGTGCGATAGATTAACTCCTATATTATCGAAACTGTCGCCGCCCTCCTTGAACTCGCCGGGAAAATCACTGACACTGTGGAGCGAAGGGAAAAGATGGGTGAAAAGTGAAGATGAAATGGGTGCGACCCAAAGGCGACGAAAACACGGCAGAGGTATGGCATCAAGCCGACGGGAGGTCATGGATCCAGAGCCAACAACAACAGCGACAACGGTGGAAACCGACCATCGGTGGGCCATTCGAGCTCGGGCGGTACAAGAACTGTCCACCAGGCGAAAGGAGCGCTCTTATCGGGCGCAATTTATCTCCCCCGGGGACCGGATCTGGGGTTTCAAGCGCAACCAAACAAACAACGGTTGACTTCGGCCCAACCCTAATGAGTTTCATAATAACAAAATGATGAATTTCTTCAACCAACTTTCCACTAACGGCCAACTTTCGACACGAACGGGCACATCCATCTGTAACGTGCATCTTCCTCGGCCTGTCGTGAGGTCCTAGTTACATCAACATGGTTGAATGCGCAAGGTACCGAGGGCCACGAACTATAACCTCTTCTGAGTTCCAGCGGTAGGAGTTGGCTAAATGTTACTAAAACTGATACATGACTAGATAATGGATTATTGGAAACTATGCTTGGCTAAAGCCTGAGGCAATCCGCAGCAACGTTGATAAGAGTGATTTGAACCTCAGCAAAACATGTCGGCCCATCAACGTGGATACTGATAAGGGCCACCACTTTGCGCTGAACTATCACAAAATTGACGAAGGGCAAGGCGGGCGGGTGGAGTATAATCCGTTTCGTGTAGATTCCGTAAATTGTTCATCAACACCTAAACAAGAATATCGAAACTCGGAATTAAGGCACGTAATTGGGTAAGCTCACAAGTAACATTGACTTCAGCGAAGCAAAGGGTTGTAGAGGGGTTGTACCTTTACTTTACAGCCATTTAAGTTAGCATGCGTATTAGGCTGGCTTAGTCGTTTGGCTATAATTTAAGTTAGTGAGTATCAAAACAGCACTTTTTTCAATAACAAACAAATACAAAGCAAAAAAGATGTTGAGTTCGATACGATATCAGGATCTCGTCTAGCGAAAATCTCTTTTCAGCGGCTTCGTAAATGCCTTCATCCTAAAGATGTTAAATGATGAAATAGGACTCGGTCAAATCTGTCTACAATCCTGTCTACGATTGATAATTGACCTATTTAATTAAATGCAAACGATAAATTTAAACAGTGAATAAATGTATTCTCATGATCTGTGAATTCTAATGACATGTTCCGGATTTTGAACTAAAGAGAATATAAATGAAGTAAAATCAAGTTCACATCAAGGTCAAGAAGTGCACAACCTTGTTTAAACTTCCAAAAGAATTGTGAACTGTGGTTCGAATACCTCGTCCGTTTCAACCACTCACAGAAAAATTAAAATACTGTTTTGTTCTGCCCGTCGATTAAACGCGTAACAATAAATCCACAACTTAATCGAAAGGAAGCTGTGAACCGGCAAACCGCTTTTCACAGCTTTAAGTACCGCCGTATTCCGTTCCGGATTTAAAATGAAATGAAACTGCATTCCACGATCCGGCGACACACACGATAACCGTGCGCCATCCGGAACCGCCATCGCTTACCGCCATGGGTCAATATCTTCATTGACAGAAAATAATTCAATTTTTAGGTCGCTGCCGACCGCAGGACGACTCTGGCAGCTGTGGATGCGTTTGCTTTTTTATGAAAACATGAAAGTCAATTAATGATAACGACACCGAACATGGCACCGTGACGGACTGGATCGTGTAGCACTGATAATTCAATTTTATGTTGGCCCACTCTAGCCTGGCGTGAGCGGGACAGGCAAAGTGAAAAGGACGTCCCGACGCTTTCATTACAGGACATTGCATCTAACGAGATCAAACATTAGAGAGGGACACATTTGATAATGTCTTCCCGAGGACGCCGACGACCACGGCGATGGAATTGAATGGTACCGTTTCCAGTTCATCGACCACAGGTTGGCGATTGGGGTTCGGAAGGAAGAACGCAGATACGTCAGCCGTTCAGCCGTTTTGCAGCCCCACGTGACAGACAACATCGCTTGGCGATAACCGTGCGACCGGAGCGGGCCGAAACTTTTACGACCCAGTCCGTCAACCATCAAAAACTCGTACCCGTGCCCGTCGGTCGGCCCGACGGGCATCCCTTGAGTCGCTTACCTCATCTCGATTTCGTTCGTGTAGCCGTTGCTGGGCGTCGAATCGTCGTAATCCGGCAGCGTGTACTTGGCCCGGCGCATCATCAGAATCTTTGGCATAATCTCCAGGAACAGCCTCCGGACGAATGGTGACATTTTATGCGTTGATGTGCTCCTGGAACGGGAGATTGGGAATTGATGGTTATGACGGCCGGGCGGGAGGAGATGTCTCGTCGTCCCACGCACCCATAGACCCGCAGCGCCGTACCATTTATCTGCTCACGACCCAGCGCCGGCATGAAGACATTTTGGGTGCTGCACCTCACATTAACCCTTTTCAAATGGAGCCACTCTCCGATTGGTAGCATCCCCCCAGGTAATCGCAGGTCACTTGCCGTCACTTTGAAGGGAGCTCAAAGAAATCTCCTACACCGGAAGCGTAATGTGGGCCCGCAGATTCGGGTCATTAAAAAGTTTACGCTCGTGCGCCCGGAGGTGGCGTAAAGACGATCCGCGTAGCGCTCCTCGGCACCCAAAAAACTGCGAAGTGAACGTGTCATTTATTCCTTCGCCATTACTTTGCGCAACGTCATCACTCGTCTAGGGCTCGGGCAACAAAAGTGAGACGAAAATAAAAACACGCCCGGTAACAGGTGTTAATTACGTTGTCTGGCTGTGTAATGGTCCAGCCGCGGACGGTGCTGCGTCACGGGCGAGCGGACTGACGCGATTTGTGACAAACGACTGTCCGGCACTGTCCGTAATGGCGCTGTCCACACGTGCGCTTTAATGTGCAGCCATAACGTTGGTAATGTCCAGACGCGGGATGCAAAATAAAAACTGGCTCATAAAGAGTACGGGTTTGTGGCCCCGCTTATAAAACCTGCCGACTGGACCGAAGTGCGTCGTGTGAAGCCAGTGAATCCGCTGGCCGATGGTGTCATACGTGATGAGCCCTAATTTCCGGCACTTCCTCTCCGAAAAGACACACACACGCAACGCCGGTGCTGTCCATAAACAGCATTAGGGTTTTATTGTTATGATTATGGTCTAAAATATTAATCGTATGATGTTCACTTTTTAGGAAGTTACGATGTGCCGCAGATGTGGAGTTAAAAGTAATACAGTCCGTAACCCAAGATAGCAGATAGCGGTACAGCAGGGGCAAACACTGAATCAAGAGCGTTACTTAGGGCCGGTTGTAAAAAAGCGGAATTGAATATTATAATGGGGTTCCGTGAAGCCTTGCCCTTACCAGGAGATGCCATGGAAAAGTATCATGCTGCTGCTGCGCTTCTTGAACCCACGATAGTTGTGGCAAGATGCCACTAAAGTAGCTCTAGACGACACTTGACTCCGAGGTGTTCGATGCTCCCGGAGCCACACCAAACATCAAAGGAACTGTTTTTCCAACAGTTACCATTATCTAGTTTCTGTAAGCACTCGAGAAACGCTTGAAGCGTCCACTCACCTGTACCAGACGTTCAGCACGCAAACCGTCGTCCAAACCGACAGCGACACAAGGATCATCGTGAAGAGCAGATACTTCCCCAGAAGTGGCACCGCCAGTGACGTGGGAGGGATGATTTCGGCCAGCAGCAAAAAGAACACAGTCAACGACACCAGTATCGAGATGCAGAGCGTGACCTATGAATGAGATAGAAGAGATTGGTGGTTGATATGGTTCTTCTAGCTGCATCTCTTGATGGCCTCCGCAAGGCCGGACGATGAGGCAAGTAACAAAAACAAACGGCCGTTACCTTCTCGCCGGAATCGCTGGGCAGATAGAACACGAGCACGGTCAGGAACGTGATGCCGACGCATGGAATGATCAGATTGACCGTGTAGAAGAGCGTCTTGCGTCTCATCGTGAGCTTGAACGTGATGTCTGCAAAAGAAAAACAGGCTCGGTGTTTCACCACTGTGGCCGCAAATTCGTGGCAGTCCACTATACCTGAGAACGGTTCCGGACAACAGGGATAGTACTCCTCGTTGCGGCTTGCAGGAACTTCCAGCATGTCCCACTCGACGGACAAATAAAACTCACTCAGATCGATTCCGATCTGTACCAGATTGCTGCCGGGAATCTGAAAGCAACAAACGTCCGGATGTTTAATCCTTCTATAACGTCGGTCCCGCTGGACCTACCTGGTCGAGGTGCCGCAGCTCAACCTGCGCTCCGTTGTACGTCCACGAGCCAAACTTCATCAGGCAAGTTTGCTCATCGTACGGAAAGTACTCGACGTTCATCTCGCAGGACGACTTGTAAATGGCCGGTGGCTCCCAGAACACCTCGCCCGTGTACTTCAGCGTGGCCTTCGTCATCAGCGTCACCTCGTAGTTGCCGTCCCAATTGTTGTACAGCACAATGTCCGGCAACCAAATCTGCTCCGACGGTACGTACAACATTTCCACACCGCCATACTCTTCCGGGTCCCACTTGAGCTTGTAGTCGAACCACTTTTGCTTCACCCACAGATTGGTCGTCATCACCTGGTTCCGGAGGCTGACCTCGATAAGCTGCGACAGCTTCAGCCCCAGCCAAACGGTCAGCGTTTCGGTGTTATTCACCACGGGCCGTATCAAACGATTGTAGTTGCTCAGCAAATCGTCGTACAACCGCTTAGCGTCGGGATTGGCTTCGATGTGCACGATGGAAGCTGAAAAATTACACGAACCAAACTTAGAATTGTGCACACTCCTTAGAACCGGATCTACAAACCCCCTTTGTACTTACCCTTTGCCGAGCTCAGGGTGACAAGACACAGCAGAATCAGCTTCGCGTTCACCATCTTTAGACTGTTGCTAATTTCAGTTTCAACTTTCCTCCGCTTGGAATTACTGCCTTCCAATGGGACCAACGCAGAACACTTTCACCACAATGGAAGTGCCTCGCCCATCTACGGATCTGCAAATTCTGGTGCCTTCGAGTGAGATGTGGAAAATGGTTGGATGCTGCACAGCGCACGAAACTTCCGTCCGTTGTCAGTGTCCACCGAACCGAGAGAGAGAGAGGGAAAAATCGATAGGCGTTTTGGGCAGAGAGAGCATCACGGAATCGGTCTCTCAGCCGTTCCCAGATGGCTTTCCGGTACGCATGCGTTTGTTTACAAAACAAACCCTCCCTACTGTGGGGTACGCACGACCACGTGCTTCCATTTATCAACACGTGCGCCGGCATGCATCGAGCACGCCGCGGCCGAATGGGCCACTGAATCCTCTACCGAGTTGGGGAAAGTAAGGAAAGACACCTTGTGGCGAAACGACCCCAGCACGAGGTCCGGTTGGGGGGAACCACGTGTTACGTTAACGCACCGTAACCATACAGCACTTTTTTCATTTTGTACCCTGAACAGAGTTCAATACACTAGGGAAATGAATGGAGGGACTTTTTTCTTAAATGATACGAAACCATATTTTCATTGATAATGATTTTTTAAAAAGGATTTTCATTTTCTGTTTAAATTTTCAATGTAGTATCCCCTGTTTGCCAATGCATAACATAACTCAATAATTTCAAAAGAAATTAACTATGCTGCCTTCGTGCTATCAGGCGTACACAGTTTCTAATATATTTTCATTATCAAATCAAACAGATCAAGCTGGCCACTATAACCACCGAGCGGCCCTGGCCTGCAACAGAAACTCTTTACGGTAATTTGTAACGAAATTTATGTACTTCTCGGCCATATGACGAGTCTTTGCGATCGGAAGCTAGTAATAATAATAAAACCTTTAGAATACGATTCGGATGATTCGGTGATTGCTATATTGCTATCAGAACCTAAAACTTCATAAAATAAAACATAACAAAAACAGTTTGCTAGTGGTTTATACAAATTCGTGGTAATATTTCTTTTATTATCATTCATCGGTACAACGAAAACGACGGATTACGCGATTAAAATGAGGGAAAAGCGTCCGGATAGCTTTCACGCCGGCTGCTGGAGCATTTAAACACAAGAAAGCATCCATTTAAATGTCGCAAACGAACATAAAACTAAAGTACGAACCACCACGATGCTCGGTGCATGGACATGCAATTTATTAAATAACTGAATATTTAACTCAAACAGCCCAATAACTCAACAAGGGAAAGTGGAAAAAGATCGGAGTGTAGAAAAAGCGCCCAAAATGTCCACACCGATTAGTGGTCTGATGTTTAGTTAAAATTTTGAGTGTTAAACTAAAGCAGTAAAAATTAGGTAAAGATAAAGTGTTCTCTAAAAATAGAAGCTTTACAACGTCGCCTCGGGTTCCTTGGGCCCGTTTGGGTTCTTTTGTGATTTCTAGCTGCATTCACGGAAGAGTAGGGTTCACGGGACGCACGGGGCGTCTCCTTGCAGGCGAATTGAGTGCGCATTACTGTGCCGCTGCCTCGGTTCGCACTTCGATGCCGAGCATCACGAACTCGCTCATCTCCTTCAGGACTTGTGGATCGACCGTTGACATTAGCGTTTGGTATCGCTCACCACCGATCAAGTTTTTCATCACGACAAGCTAGGATAGGATGCACAAAAGTGAGTAACAAGACCCAACTACACCCGTGACCCGCGTCACCCATATACCTGATTCTGTAGATAGTCTTTCAGCACGATCATATGCGTCGGATCGCGCATGCAGATCGTTCGGCAGCGAGCAAAGTGGGGTGTTTCCTCTTGCACTGTGTCCGATTCGAAGAACACATACCCGAACATGGTAAGGCTAACCTCGTCCTCATTGTCATCGGTCAGCACCAGCGAACTAAAAAATAGATAACAAAGATGAGAGTAAGTTTTCCGGTGCTACAAGCTTGTCCACGCGACGTACTCCGTCTTTGTGCCCGTCTGCTCGTCCTCGTTCATAATATCGTTCAGCGTTTGGGTGACGCTCGCTAGGATTCCACCAAAGTTGTCAAAAATCACGTCGTTCGAAACACCGAGCAAACTGCACAATCCGAGGGCAAGCATCTTCTTCTCGTCCATTCGTGACACCAAATGCATCCCGTCAAGCCAGCGCCTCAGTATTCGTGCCAGTGCATCCGGGACGCCTATTTCCGCCAGCACGCAACTGAACGTAACCTGATCGTTGATCAGCACCCGTGATATGATCTGCAGGTATACCTGTAACACCTGCGGAAACTCCGCATGCTGGTAGTATTCGCTGGAAGGTAAAACGACAGGTCAGGTATGCAAACAAACGACTATCGAAAGCATTCCGCAAGATGGCAAGCACGCAAACCTACCGGAAGACTTCGACCAGATACGATCGCAGCAGTTCGATCGCGTACGTCGGTGCAGCGTGCAGCAGCGTGAGGAAGAAGCGATTAATCAACACGACGCCTTCGGTGCGTAGATCGTTCAGCAGGTATTGGCACACTTTAACAATCTCTTGTCCGTATCGCGGCAGGAAGGTTTCCGGGCTGAGGAAAACGTACGCCTGCACGATGGACAGGCACATGTGCATATTGCTTGAAGATTGTTCTGGAGAAAAGAGTCAAGCAAACAGAAAAGATTACTTTCCATCCCACTCAGGTGCATCCGGGTGTTGAACACGTACGTATTAGAGGTATCAAATTTTCGCAGAGACTCAGCAGATCTTGGTTCATCGCGTGGCTATAATGCACAACCGCAACCCACAGCTCCAGGCCCTCGTCCAGCAGGTAAACGTGCGATGGATCGTTCACGTTCGTGCTCATCTCGATGATCTGGTAGATGAAAGCCACGATCGACTCCGATGCGGGAATTTCGTACAGGGCTTTTATTATTTGCAACTGTCAAACAAAAAAGCGAACCGAGAACCGTTAATTAACACCAAACTAAAACCGAACCAAGCGCCGAAGGGTTCACTCACCAGCGTGGAGATGATGGCGCATCGCAGCATGTTATGCTCGCGGCTTTCCTCCCACAGGAGCGGCAGATAGAGGACTAGATTGTTCACGTCAATCCGGATCGACACGGACATCTTCTCGATGATGAACGACATCACGTGCAGCACGTTCATCTTCGTTTCGCACTCGACAGCCCCCTTGAGCAGCGCAAACAGGAGCCCAATCGCCGGATCGAGAAACTCCACAAACTGCTCCGCCACAAACTCGAAGTCGTCCATAATGCTACACAGCGTTCTTGAGTAGCGAAATGAAGGGTATAGAATACGGGGACCTACATACATGCCACGGTCGAACTTACTTGGAAGCGGTCAAACGTACGGCCAGGTCCTCCGATGGGTGCAGTAGCTCGAGGCACGCCTGATACACTTGCGGGCGGAGCGATCTCGAGAACCTAACGCCTGTCCATCGCCCGACAAGCCAGATGATACGCTTGCGGATTATCCGGAAGTTGTGAGACTTAAATTTCAGCTCCACCAGCAACTGCTGAGTGAACCATTCGTCGAAGTTAATCTGCAAACGGAACGAGTGTCGCGTTAGATTAGAGGTTAGGTATAGAGAAAATAAACCCCACGATGCCCAGTGGCCAATATACCAGCTATCCTTTGCTAATGTACACCAGCAAACGAGCACGACGTCCAGTTGAAAGCATATTCACAGATATAAGCACTTTGCTTACGCTAAAGCGGGGCACGAGTATTAAAATTACACACGGCACGTTTGCACTTCCACGATAGGTGGATGGTTACGATCCGATCAGGTTCGGTTCTGGTCAGCAACTGAAGCGAAATGTCGAGTAAGATTCAAAAATCATTTACCCCCGACCAGGAGCGATCGGACGACCAAACAAGGCGTTAACCGAATCGGGCCAATCGGACCCTGGTGTGAGCCCTATTTCGTGTATCGGTTCCCATGGACTGGTGTTCGTACCGGTCCACTGGTTCATTTTATTTACCAACAGTAAATAAGAGCACGCTCCCGATGGTTGAGCTTTTGTTTTCGTAGCTTCCATCCACACTTCTCGGGACGTCTTCTTTTACCCGCGGTGCTTGCTATACTCGTCGGAACGCACGCTCTCTCGCTCTCGGGCGGAGGCATATTTGTACGGGCTAATCAAAGGTAGAAAGGGCTCGTCATGTTCATCGCTGGTCGCTAGTTTCGGCCACTAGTATTTAGCTCTGTTGTACCCGTATCTGGGTGTCGGTGATTCGAAGGTCAAAATTTCGGTTCACCCACAGGTTAAGATTAAAAAAACCAGGTTAAACCAATGTAACACAAAACATTCTTAAAGCCCCAGGGTTTACCCTTGCAAACTGTGGCCAAAGCAACAAATGTGTTGTGTTCCGTATGCGTTACTTGACAAATAAATAAACCATAAATAATATCACCAACGACGGAGTGTCCGTTTGATGTTAGAATCACTTTGCACTTTCTCAATCATCGGCCTTAATTGAGAAGCGATTATGAACGAATGTTTCAAAATATTTACTTAACGTCACAGCGAACATTATCAGACCTCCAAAGCCCATAAAGTAAAAGATTATCACGAACATTACGCCCAGCGCGGGCAAGATTACCTCATCGAAGAGACTGAACACCGCCAAACCCGTCGCATTGTAGATCGAATCCTTCATCAGCAGATCGTTCATATCGGCGTTTTCCGTGAGCGTGATTGACTGCGATTTCGATATGTATTTCTGCAACTCTAGGATCAGCGTGCGGCTGAACTTCTGGAAAAGAATCATGTAGAACGCCTCGGCACAAGACTGAGACCAGGCCGTACCGCGAACGCGGATATTCAACCATTTACACCGGGAATCAAACAACGCACAGCGATCGACTTACGCGTAGATTGTATTTCCACGAATCACCACCCTCGTCGGACGTGTACGCTTCCGGATCCGTGTCCCACTGTTCGAACTCGTCCGGCGTTAGCAAGAAGTAGTGCACGATTATCTTCTCGAATATGTAGCTCAAACGCTCCGGCGTAAAAAAGTCCAGCTTGGCGTTGTTGATGCGCTCTGCAACGAAGATAGCAACCGGGGGTTTGAATTGGGAAAGGATCGCCAAACGACCGATCGGTACCTTTCGCTTGGTCGACGTAGCCAACATTTGGATATTGAGACAGGATGCCCTTCAGCAGGATCAGGCACTGGATGGCAAAGTTTGGAAACGTGATCACGTTATCCTCGAAGATCATGTTGGTGCCCTCGTGGAAAACGTAGTTGAAGCAAAACTCTAGCGCCGTCGATACAAAATCAACAAACGAGGCCGGATGCTGCTCATAGAAAAGGTTCAGGAACTTCATGTGCTTTACAATAAACTTCTCCACCTTGACCGTCAGCTCCCGTCTCAATTCCATCATCTTCCCATCGCCACCTCCACCCGACTCGCCCCCGTTCGTCGCCTGTGGCTGCATCCGTTTCACACGCAGGCGGCACTCCAGCAGATCCTTGAGGCGTTGGAATGTGACGCGTATCAACATCATGCTGCTTTCCGATTGATGAGGCACGGGGAATCCGTAGATTGTCAGTTTCTTCAGTATCCGCAGCGAGATGGTCGCTTTCTCCAAGTTCGAGGCGCACACGTCGATGGCGCAGTGCTGTTCGCAGATGTTGGTGAAGAACAGCTGCGTGAAGCCGTCCCACAGGTTCAGCACGAATTCGTACAGCGTCGAGGTGAGCAGATGAAACTGGTGACGATCGCGCGGTAAGCGCTTCGAGTAAAGCACTTTCACTACGTGCAGCAGTACGAGCAGGCCACGGTACTGCACCAACGAGTCTTCGCTCTGAACCGCCTTCACGAGCGTTGGCACCAGCTCCGGCCAATCCGGTGGACCATCGAAACGTGTGATGTTACCAATCAGCACGGCGATCTGAACCGCTATCTGCTGAACCGGTTCGTTAAACTTCATTAGCAGTTGCTTTTTGATCTCCTCCTTTTCTTCCACCGCGATGCCACTGGATGACAGAATGGAATTGGGGTTAAGAACACGAAACACGGCTCAAAGGTGATCCTCACTTACTTGGGAGCGTTCTTGCGCCAGTACTTGAGCACACCATTTTTGAAGTACAGTGACGCCATCCAGCGAACATTGCCATCGAGCGTTTGATCGGAGAATATCTTCACCAGCGTAAGGTGGAAGCCTGGCTGGATTTCCCATTCCGCAAGCTTCTGCTCGGCTGGTTTCAGCATCCGTGCATCCTGACTGCAGGCGTACATAAGTGCCTCGTACACGGCCGATTCGGCAGACATTTTTGTGCCTTGTACCGTCCTCCGCTGTAAACTACGTTCGAATATCGTTCGTCACTGGCTGCAAAGGAACCACAGAACATCCGCAGCATCAGTTCAGGAAAGAATCTGGCAGCGGCACGGTAAAGCTCGCCACGAACGGACGGTGAAGTTGCAGTTTTTTGCGTCGAACCTTTGCTATATCAACATCTTCCACAGGCACGCACTCGGCACGGCCAACTTTGCTGCAACCGTATTGCACAACACGAACTCGATAGCTGCTGGCTGGGCGGTCACTCGGCTACTTTCAGCGAGCGAAATCTAATTACGAGGCACACCGCACGGAACGGCGCATGTAAAAAGCTTTCCGTGGGGACCTATTTGCTGCTAATTTTCGCAACACACGCAACGATCGTCGGATAGGGGTACACGGCCACGGTAGGTGTGTATGGAAAAATAACACAGAAGAATGCGTCGTTCCGGTTTTGACAGCAACCCACTGTCAGACAGTCAACAATCAGCTGTTCGGGAGGGGAAAAAAGAATTTCGACCGGTGAAGAACTTGCAAGTTCCATTTCTTCCGCATTCGTATGGAATTAAGTCCATAAATGTAGCTTAAACAATAAAAACGGGCAATTATAAAGCTTACAAGCAACAAAGAATATACGTACATTCTCCAAATTCTACCTTTGGCATCATTTATCTCTAAAGAGTTGCTGTGTGACAAACGAACTCCACAACTCCGTGGTATAAACCAATTGAGAAAAGCCCATACGTCCCCCAAGTTCCCTTAAACCACAACACGACGGCAAAAGCACGCAGTCAGTTTTTGGCAAAATCGGCCACCGATCGCTTTAAAGGGCCACATTTTATACGGCAGCAGACTGAAAAGTGTTACAACTGTTCACCATAACCATGGAGAACCTAACATTAAGTGAGTGTTTTAAGTTTAAGTTAGTTTTCTTTCGGTTTGTTTCATTCGCAAAGCCTTCTTCAATGCACCCAAGTTGAGGTTACGGTTTCCTTGTGCAATGAAAACCTTTGACATTTTCCCCGAGAAGCATTCACGTCGAGTGCACACCACACAATGCTGATGCAATGCAGAGAACTGAACTGCATCATTCCGCAGACCAAACTGATGTCATCGTTTCACGTTTCACAATCATGTCTCTTGCAGGTGAGCTATACACTTCGGAGAAAAGGGGCAGCGATGAGACGGGCAAGGGGACGGCGGAGGAACCGTTCAAAACGATCCTTCAGGCGATGAAGCACGCCGGCAAGGAACCGTTTCCGACGATCTACGTTGACGCGAAGGACGAGAAGGCGGCCTCACCGTACGAGGTGGCCTCCAAGACGCAGCTGAAGAAGGTGCAAAAGTTTTGGGCTCGCGAGTGCTCGAAGGGCGACAAGCAGAAGCGAGAGGAGGAGGAAAAGGCTAAAAACCGGGAGCAAAACCTGGATGAAGCGAAAAAGGTCACCATTGCGGAGGACCCATCATGGGCGGCCGCGAAATCGATCAAGATCGTACACGGTTCCGCTAACCGTAACATGCGCGTTCGGCTGTACGGTTGGATCCATCGATTGCGGCGCCAGGGTAAGGGCCTCATGTTTGTGACGCTGCGCGATGGTACCGGATTTCTGCAGTGCGTCCTCACGGACACACTCTGCCAGACGTACAACGCGCTCGTACTGTCGACGGAATCGTCGGTACAGCTGTTTGGCACACTCAAGGAAGTGCCGGCCGGAAAGACGGCTCCCGGTGGCCATGAACTGCATGTCGACTACTGGGAGCTGATTGGACTAGCGCCGGCCGGTGGCGCAGACGCCATTCTCAACGAGGAGGCTCACCCGGATGTACAGCTCGACAACCGGCACATTATGATCCGCGGAGAGAACACTTCGAAGATCCTGAAGATGCGCGATGTGGTGATGCAAGCGTTCCGGGCGCATTACTTCGACCGTGGATACACGGAGGTTACGCCACCGACGCTTGTGCAAACCCAGGTCGAAGGTGGTGCGACGCTCTTCAAGCTCGATTACTTTGGGTAAGAATATGGCGTTAAGAAAAAAAACAGCTTACTACGATAGTTTGTGTACGTTTTCAGCGAGGAAGCCTATCTCACGCAAAGCTCCCAACTGTATCTCGAGACATGTCTTCCCGCTCTGGGGGATGTGTTTTGTGTGGCACAAAGTTATCGTGCTGAGCAGAGCCGGACCCGGCGCCATCTTGCCGAGTACAGCCACATCGAGGGCGAGTGTCCGTTCATCACGTTCGAAGAGCTGCTGGAACGGTTAGAGGATCTCGTCGTCGATGTCGTCGATCGGGTGCTGAAATCTCCGTGGGGCTATATGGTGCAAGAGTTGAATCCGGGTTTTGTGCCACCGAAACGGCCGTTCCGGCGAATGAACTACGCCGATGCGATCGTCTGGCTGAAGGAGAACAACGTCACCAAGGAGGACGGAAGCTTCTACGAGTTCGGTGAGGACATTCCGGAAGCGCCCGAACGCAAGATGACCGACACGATCAACGAACCGATCATGCTGTGCCGGTTTCCTGCGGAAATCAAATCGTTCTACATGTCCAAGTGTGACGATGATCAGAGGCTAACGGAGAGTGTGGATGTACTGCTTCCGAACGTCGGCGAGATTGTCGGTGGTTCGATGAGGTCCCACAAATACGACGAACTGATGGACGGTTATAAGAGAGAGGGGATCGACCCGAAGCCGTACTATTGGTACTTAGATCAGCGCGTATATGGCACGCAGCCCCACGGAGGCTACGGGCTGGGACTGGAGCGATTCCTGTGCTGGCTGCTCAACCGCTACCACATTCGTGAAGTGTGTTTGTACCCGCGGTTTTTGGAACGCTGCAAGCCCTAAGCCCTACGGATTCGTCATTGCATTTGCATTTTATTCTGCCCATTCGTACGCTTCAAAGTATGAACAATAAAGTAAAGCTATCAACTATGATCAAAGTACATCAACTAAAATTATCGAAATTTCACTAAGATGCCGCAAGTCTAACCCGATGCTCAGCAACCAGGACAAAAGTTTTCGATCGGGGTCTGAAAACTCCGATGACATCCGAGGCGTTTTGCCGGCGTTCAAGAAAGGTGTCAACAATTGCGCAAGAAACGAAACGTTCTTGGGGGCGGTGGCGCCGGCGGAGGTAGAAGGTGTTTGAATGTGTAAATAATAAACATTCAGTTCACTTTCACCGCCAACAAGTTCGCGCCTGTACGAGGGGCAACCGAGGTTGCCCGGTTGTGTGTCAATAATTGTTAACACTTCATCTTACGTAGAGGTTAAAAAGGGTTACAATCTAGACATGCATACAGCCGATGACGTAAGTAGGCGGTCATTTTTTTTGCTTATTCACCTTGCCACCGTACGTTGGGGTTGCCCAGAACAACGTGGCACAATCAATCGATAGACGGCAATCCTCGAAGCGTGATGCGATGAACTGGATCAAATCTCTGCTTTCGCAGGTATCACACGGGGGCAGTCCTGTGGCAGCATGCCACTGGACCCCTAGTAGTCTGATCGATGGCCAAGGAGTATTCGATGACCTTGCGGTTGTGCTGTTAAACCGACCGATTCTGTTGGACAAGCACTACTTTACGACCCTCTGGAATGGTGGTGAGTAGAACTCAGTTGCAACCTGTTTTCCTAAACTTCAAAGAAGCGATGTAATTGCGCACTTTTTTTGTAGCCCGAGTACGCATCGCAGTGGACGGAGGAACGAACCGTTGGGTTGACTTCGTGAAGGATACCATCAACGGTGTGCACAAACTTAAACCGCCAGATCTAGTCACTGGTGATTTCGATTCATGCAATCAGGAGGCCATGACTTACGTGAAACAACTTAAATGCAAGGTAAGCAAAACACGATCTAACCGATGACACTTGAAACCGTTAACCCTCTCAGACCGATGTTATTTCTGCAGATAATAGCCACACCGGATCAGAACGCAACCGATTTCACGAAATCTCTCAAAGTACTTCAATCGCACGGCCCTGTCGACGGAGAAATAACGCGCGTGCTGGCACTATGTGAATCTTCCGGTCGTCTCGACCAAATTATGGCCAACATCAACACCCTGTTCCTAGCACAAACCATTCTGCCCGCAGTACCGGTCTTTCTGCGGTCCAGCAACTCACTATCTTGGCTACTGCACCCGGGCGAACACACGATCGACATTCCGCCACGGTTGGTTAGCGACAAAATTTGGTGCTCACTAGTACCGATCGGTCACAGCTGTTGCTGTACCACGGAGGGCCTCAAGTGGAACCTGGACCACTGGACGATGCAGTTTGGCTCGCTCGTCAGCACATCCAACACGTACTCTAGTGAGCGGGTGAGGGTTGTAAACGATCAACCCGTCCTGTGGTCGATGGGCACAACTCCGAAGGATATGTGACCGCCCGGTTTCCACAAAACTCCAGCCGCATCTTGGTGAGATGTGAGTAAGGTGCTTTGTGCAGACCGTTACACTACCTTCAGACAGTTCGTCATGTCCACATAGCGGCCATTTGCACGTTAAAAAGAAAATACACGCGGCCCGTTTCAACCGATTGATGAAATGATCGAGATAAACGAGGACTTGACGTAGGTGGCGGTGTACCGAGCGTGTGTTCCCGTTAAATGGGTTCCGATGTTGTCGGGGAATGGGTTAAGGATGTTTTAGTTCTGTGTCGTAGCATTTAGTGCGCCTAGTGCCTGTTGTACAGTAACTAGTTTTAAATTTTCTTGGAGAAACCGTTGCCATCTTGTACATGTTGTAAACTACATTACGATACACGTAAAACATAACGATGTATTTATAGGGCCTCTGAAATGCCATTCAAACTGACACGAAATAAAACAAGAAATATTGTACACAAATGGACTCCACGTTTCAGGTGTATTAACCAACAAATAGAATGTACGCAAGACGAATGTCCGGAAGCTCGCCCTTCAGTAACCTCCAGGCATTGGCAGTAATCCGAACCCTCCACCGGCTTCGCTCCTCGAACTGGCACTGGTTCCTCCGCCGCCGCGGCCACGACCGCGCCCCTTACCACGAACCGGAGTCGTTGAACCTTGTCGTTGGGTTGCCGACGGTGCCCTACTTTTGGCCGGTGCTTTTCGTCGACCCGTTCCACGGCGAACGCGTTTTGTTCGCCCTCCAGCAGCGCCGCCACCCGTGCCCCAGCTACGTTGGCGCTTGTATCCCCGCCGACCACCACCACCACCACCACCATTGTCTTGTGAAGCTGCCTGTGCTAATGAAGCCCAATCCGCGCCGCCCGTTACAAAACAATCGTCGTCGCTCGCATCGCTCTCATCTCCCTCGTCGAGGTCACCGTTCGCTTTATCCTGCGCGTCCATCTCCATGCACAGCTTCTCGGCCGCATAGTTTTGCGTAATATCCAGCAACTGTTTGCCGTACTTTTCGTAGTTGGCCTTCGTGACGTGCGGTAGGGCGAGCATTTCCGTGGCCGTCTCGGGCAGCTTCTCGGACATCGTTTTCAGAGCCTGTATGTTCATGATCGAAGCCAGCGTAACGTCCCGCTGTAGCGCGATCGTGCGGCACACCTCGAGCAGATCGTTGTAGCAGCGCGTCTGCAAATCCTTCACCTTGCCCGCGAACAGGGTGCCGATCGTCGATGAGGACGGTGTCGCCGCCACCACGGCCTTGCCCCTCTTGGCCAGCTGTTTCTGTTTGATGGAGAAATCGATTCGTACTCGGCGCGTGACCAGCTTCTCGATCTTGCTCCCGATGCGTAGGTACGCCTGAGGGATATCGTTGCTAAATATTAGGTCCTCCTTGAGGTAGTCCTCGAGAACCAGTTTGCGCAGCAGACGCTGGATGTCGCAGCGTTCCCACGACTTCAGCTTCCCATGGTACGGCGTGCGGTCGTGGCGTTTTTCTAGCACCTTCTTGTTTTCGCTTCCCTTCAGCACCTCCACCAGATGGAGCAGCGTGAAACGATTGTTGCCACCGCAGATATCGCGGACCGCTTTCGCCACCATAATGCAGTCATCCGTCACATCCAGTGTACGGTATTCGCCGTGCATCAAGCAGTTGTCGCATGCCGTGGCTCTGTTCGCCAGGCACTGCTCGCTGGTAAAGTACTCCGCAAAATACTCGAGCTGCTGCGTCCGCCGGCAGTCCGTCACGTTCTCGCAGTAGTTTACCATGCGCTGAAGATTGTTCATATGAATCTGTTTCGCCTCGAACGAAATGGTTGTATCATCTGCAAAGAAAACGGATTGTAACCGGGAACTAGCGGGAACCAAAAAAAAAATTGGAAAAAGAAATACTCACTGTCCATCATCTTCCGATAGCGCTGCATGTCCGAGTAGTTATAGTACAGGATGCAGGTGGCAATCTCTCCGTCCCGCCCAGCCCGTCCCGACTCCTGATAGTAACCCTCGATCGACTTCGGCATGCAGTAGTGCAACACGTACCTAACGTCCGGCTTATCGATACCCATACCGAATGCGATCGTCGCGCAAACAACCTTTATGCGATCACCGATCCACTCACGCTGCGTGGCATCCCGCACCGTATCGCTCAGCCCCGCGTGGTAACTTTTCGCCTTGATGCCCGCTTTCCGAAAATCCATCGCCAGCTGATCGCACTCCTTCTTCGACAGGCAATACACGATTCCAGTGTCGCGGGGGAACTTTTTCTTGATCAGCTCAATCATTTCGCCCTTTGTCGAGGAACCCTTTTTCGGGAGCACGCGATACAGGAGGTTCGGTCGATTGAAGCTACTCAAAAACCAGCGCGTATCGGTCGCCAGCTTCAGCTGCGTGATCACATCCATCCGCACTCGCGGATTGGCCGTGGCCGTCAAGGCGATGATCGGCACAGTGGGAAACTCTTGGCGCATCATGTGCAGTCGCTTGTAATCGGGCCGAAAATCGTGGCCCCAGGCAGATACGCAGTGCGCCTCATCGATCACTATCCGCCCAAGCTGGCCCCGGCGAAAGAGAGCGGTCAACAGGTTCTGAAATTTAGCCGACGAGCTAATTTTCTCCGGTGTCACGTAGAGTAGCTTCAGTACCGGGCAGCTACTGTACAAATCGTCGTAAATACGCTGTATGTCGGCGAGATTTGATTCACCCGACAAGCTGCTCGCCGGTATGTCGAGTGTGTTGAGCTTCTGCACTTGATCGAGAATGAGTGACTTCAACGGGCTCACCACAACGGTGACGCCGATGGTGAGCAGTGCCGGAAGCTGGTAGCAGAGCGATTTGCCACCGCCGGTCGGCATCAGCACGAAGCAATCCTTCCCGAGCAGCGTGGCATTGATCACCTGCAGCTGATTCGGTCGGAACGTTCGCAAACCGAACGTTTCTTTAAACACCATTTGCAGGCGGGACGAATGGGGATAGGACATCCCGTCAAACTCGCCCGTTATACCGTCATTACGGACGCCCTCGTGAAATCGACCTATGTCGGTCCCGCTAGCAGGAACGATCGATGCGGTTGGTACGTTCGCACTGCTCACAGGTTCCTCCAAGGACTCGTCGAACATCGAAGCATCGTAAAGCTGCCAACCGTCGTCGTCGAGCTGCGTATTAATTTCCTCGATAAACTGAGTATTACGTGCGGTGGCCGGGGCACTGGGAATCGATTCCGCTGGAAAAGTTATTCTCGGTGGATCGGGCCGCCTTAACGATGTTTCCGGTGTTACGAGATCGACCGTGGTTAGATCGACGTGAGCTCCCGATTTTCCCCGATCGATTAGCTCTGCCTCGTGCAGGCTCTTGAGTATGTCGTCATCGTTCACAAGATCATCGTCATCGTCGACGTCAACACCGTACGAGACCGAACACTTCGAACGATCATGTTTCGAAACATCCGCTGAAAAGTCTGCCGTAGCGTTCAATAGCGTACCTGTCATCGGTTTCTTGAACACAAATGCGCTCCCCGTTGGTTTTGGTGGCCCTGCGGAGGACGGATTGGTGCTGGCACTGAGTGGAGCAGTGGGTTCTTTTGACTGTAGCGTCTTCGGAAGGCTACTGGGTAGGGGAACAAATGGCGCGGTCGATGACGATTCACGGGCCTTTTCCCAACCGTTTCTTTCCGGCAACGTGCTTTCGACGACATCGCTACCATCGAAGAAAATGTCATCTGCTCCGAAAGGAAAATCGTAAACGATCGGTATCTTGGCAGCCGGTCGATGTCTATCGATGCTTTTGGCGGGCGATTCTTCCGCAACAATTGTTGAGTTCGACTCTTTCGATTTGCTTTTGCTCAGACTTCGCATTCTATCCAGCACGCGATCGTTCACCCTGATCTTTCCACGCACGCTGTCAATTGTCGACTTTAGGCGTTCGTAACACTCGACATTAAATCCACTATCGATTCGCTGCAGACATTCCGTTGGAAGCTGGGTGAGAAGATCGTAAAACCTCTCCAACAGTGCAAGCCTTTTACCGGCCAGGAATTCTCCATTTTTACGAATATCTCGCTCGTGCAAGCTTTTCGAGTTAAACCCAGCGCTGCCGATCACGTCGTCCAAGTATGACTGTAGGCCCTCATCGAAACGTATAGCAACTGTCTTCTTCGAGGGACTCAACAAACGGTTCAACTCGGAGGAATTGTTTTGCTTGCGTTGACCACTTTCGGTCACTAGTTTAGATGGTTTCAAGATCGACGTTAGACCATCAGCCTTAGGTTGCGGTGTGCCTGCGGAGGGCGTGGAAATGGAAACTCCGCCAAGTGGTGTCGAAGTGGAGGCATGCGTTTTCTTTTTACGCTCGAAAAAATCATCCTCATCTGCAGCGTCATCAAACGAGCAACCGAAAGTGTCCTCCCGGCACTTATCCAGCGAAATTCGGGCCGATGTCGGCTGCTTGCACTCAAACTTTAACACCTTCACCGGACTGGGTTCACTGATGAGCTTGTTTAGGTTTTCTTGCAATTTTTTTGTTGCCTTGGTGTACGCGGAATCTTCCAGTAGATCGAGCTCGATCGGGTCAACCGATTTCGGAGGAACGCCTTTGCGATTCTGCACCATCAAATCGAACTCATCGAGCCCGCTGGATCGATCATCGTGATCGGTGAAGATTTTTCTCGGCGAAAGGCGTTTTCGTTCGCCGTGTACTTTGAAAGGACTACTCGGTTCGTGCACCAAATCAACAACCGACGATGTGGCTCTCTGCAAAAAGACGAGGATGCAATAGAAGCGAACACAAAAGGGTGACCACACTCACCAATACGGGAGCTTTTAGTTTGAATATGCTTGGCGAGGATGTGGTTGGTTGGCTGCAGGTGGTTGATGATATTTGAGGCTCCGCTTCCATTGTTCTGAGAAAGCATTTGTTGTATTAAGAAGTCGACCAAGAACCGATCGCAAATCACTTACTTGGCCGATTTGGTATCAGGTTTTTCCTTCTTCGAAATGAAACTTTTCAAGCTCATCTGCTTCAACGGGTCTGATGCGGAACCTTTCTTAGACATTTCGATCCTTGTGAGTGCGTTTTATTGCTATAAATCAGATAATTAAGGGCCACATTTCGACGTCCTGCAGCCTATGTTGTTTTGTTTTCAAATGCTTGACAGTTATTTTCCCGCAAAAGGTGATTTGACAAGATCCAAGTAAACAATGTTCCGATGGACGCTAAAGGTGGAACACTTTTGGGTTAATCTGACTAGTGCCCAGATACTTTCGTTGTGCGGAATGGAAGTGCGATATGTAATAGTAAAATGTTTGTTCTAGCAATGAACGTTTAATTTCATCCTATAATCCATTAAGCCATTAATTATTTGGTTTATATTCATTTATTTGTTTGGATGTCGCACAGTTTTGAACATTCGCGTGTACACTGCGCTGAGCTCATACGTCAAAGCGAAGCATAATCCGAGGCGGAATTTCCAAACATTCCATTGCGTACGTAAACATGTCCGTGTTGTTGTTCGGAAAACCTGTTCTGTTCTTTCAAAGTTGAATTGACTATATTAGTTCACAAATTTGCTATCTTACAAGGAGTCTTAGTTTTACGTTTTTAACCGAACGGATGAAGTAAACAGTGACCACCACAAACCTCAACCAAAATGCCTTTCGAACAGACAGTAGCGGGCGGAATGCCCGTTGCGAGTGGCTCGGTAGGTGGACCGAATTTATCTAATTTTGTCTACATCTACGATATTCCACGAATGACTCGCAAAAGGCTGGCTGCTCTGCTGGATCCCAACAACAAGTGGTACGACCTTGGCACCAAACAGATGAGCTTCACGACCGAAGTGTTAGACGTAAGTTCCCAATGTGAGGGAATTCCCGCTGCATCTGTGCGCCAGCAATTAGTCACACATTGCATTCTCACCACAGGGCGTGCAGAGATGCTGCTCGCGCAACAATCGTTCACCGGCCGAAGATTTGCTGGAAAAGTGGGGCAACTACAACCACACCATAACGGAGTTGTTTGTGGTGCTCTCGCGCGAAAAGCTGTACGACTGCATGGAACTGATCAAACGGTACGTTGACCCGCGATACCACGTGCTCATAAAGCAGTCCAGTGGCGGTGTCCGTGGTCCAATAGGACAGTTGGGAACGTTCAGTGGAGCAGATGCGAACAATAATGCTAAACTGATGAACCGAGGCGGTCAGCCAGCAATGAACGGTCAGGCTTTGGTAGCAGAAGGTGCTGCCGCTAAGGACGTGCTGCCTGCGAATGGTAACGGGGCGACGACATCGAAAGAGAATTCACCCTTCGCCAACGAGTTGACTGATTTGACGAGTTTGATTCCGAAGATCAGTTACGAAGAACTGACGATCGCCACGGATAACTGGAGCGAGCGCAACATACTGGGCAAGGGTGGCTTTGGTACGGTGTACCGAGGGGTGTTTAAACACACGTTCATGGCGATCAAGAAGATCGACTACAACAAAGTAAAGACGAGCGAAGCGGAACGCATTCAGCTGCAGCAAAGCTTCAACGAGTTGCGATATCTGAACTCCTGCCGGCACGACAATATTGTGGCTCTCTATGGATACAATATCGACAGTAAGGGCACCATTAGTTTCCCTTCAGCGACACAGTGATCTAATGCATTCCGGATTTTTCAGAAGAACCATGCCTGGTCTACCAGTTCATGCCCGGAGGTTCGCTGGACAAGTGTCTTTTCGCACGCCGCCCTCCTTCTCCGCTGACATGGAAAGAACGGATGAATATTGCACGCGGAACGGCCAAGTATGCTCACTCTCGGCTTTCTGCAGTTCTTACGAGCTTGCACCCTAATGTCACGGCTTCCCCTTTCCCAGAGGTCTCCAGTATCTGCACACGTTCAGCGATAAACCGTTCATTCATGGTGACATTAAACCGGGAAACATTCTGCTCAACGAGTACAAACAGCCACGGATCGGTGATTTCGGACTGACACGCCAAGGAGCTGAGCAGAACTCGGCCATGGTAGTATCGCGGGTTTACGGTACGCGGCCCTACATTCCCAAGGAGTTCTACGACCGGAAGGAGCTGAGCACCAAGGTTGACACGTACAGCTTCGGGGTGGTGCTGTACGAAATGGGGACGGGCCTGAGGGCCTGGGACGAACGGCGCACGGACAAGCATCTGAAGGACTACATAGCACGGGCAGTACACGACAACATGCTCGTGGCGGAGCTTAGGGATAAGGCCGTCTCAAACGATCCGGACGGTGATCGGTGCTGCTACAATCTGCTCATGGTAGGCCATCTCTGTACGGCCGACGATCCCAACAAGCGGCCCGACATGGTAACGGTCATGTGGCAGCTGGACAAGTTGTAACATTCCGCGGCAACGGACAACCTAACCAGTTACTGGTTTTGTGATCGACGTTCCACGATGTGCCTTTAAAATTAATACTCTACACGATATTTACGAGAATTGAGAATTACACATTGCGACAATTTGAGGTAGTTAAGCTTAATGTGCAATAATAAAAAACTTTTAAAGTATGCCAATAGATGAGTTAGAGAGAAACGATGGTGTTCAGGAATGGTTACCGAGCACAGCAGCCGCAAATTTAAACCAGTGTTTAGTGAATATAGGTCCTATTTATTTTTTATTTGCCTTTCGCTCAGTCGTAAACCCCCTTAATACTTTGCACGTCTTTATTCATTGGTTTCAATTTATACAATATTGGTTCGTGCACCCATTTCGCTTCGCAAAAAACGCTCCTTGATGTGCCGGATATGCGTACAGAGAAATACGGTTCATGAATGGCCGCAACACAACTATTCCACTACTGCAACCTGAAACGCTAGATACCGAACGTCTATTTGCTTGCTGCTTGTTGGTTGGTTGTTGTGGAGAACGAAGCTCAATGAGGGCGAATAGAGGTCCTGTTTTCGTTAACTGGCAAACCCAGGTGCACCGACTCGTTTGTTGAATAATGACCCCAAATATACATTCCTTTACAATTCCTAATAAACACAGGTACACAGGTGGCACTGTGTAGGTAAGCTACAAGACTAGATTTAATACGATCACTGCAAACGAACCGAAATTTTCTCACGTTTAATAACGGATTGGTCGTGGTAAATGCCGTGCTTCGAAGCGCAATCCACTTCTCAGTTTAATTCCATGTGATTGGTTGCCGGAAATGGATCTTTGCTTCAATTGGCTTGCCAGAAAGTCCCCCGCCACTGGCAGGCATTGACGATTGTGCTTATCATTCGAGGTTATTGGCAAAAGTTGTCCATATTCCGTTTCGTAAGCTCTGATAAATGCGCATTGGAATGTCTGTTGCAGTGGGCTAGATTGACTGGAATAATGGGTCCTAAGAGTATAGTTCAGTGTGTACGTGTCGTTCAACTAGTTGTTCGCAAACACGGTGGCTATTGTAGGAACAGGATCCGCAGCCTATTCAAAGGAACCATTTGGCAAATCCATGCAAAACGAATCTGTTCTAAGAGTGTGCTCCATTAACATGTGGTTTTTCGGGAAGGTTTTCGTGGCGATGATGTTACTTCTTAGACACCCAGTAGGCCATAGATACCTGCATGTGGACTGCTACGTTTTACTATTAAGTGTGAATAATTTGTGCTAAATATAGTTATTTTTCGCTTAAAGTATTGCCTGCTCACAGCATAACTGAGAGCGCGAAAGCGTTAAATGAATTAGGTATAGACAAGCTGGTTGAAGAATTTTAAAAGCACAGTTGAAACCAGCTTGAGAAACATAGCACAGTTAGTACACGATACACTTGATCACAAACAAAAACACAGAAGGAAAATATGAAACTGAAAATCGTAATACCGCAATACAACTCGATCTTTCCTGGCCTGGTCTGGCCGATCGTGTGTCTACCCTAGATTCCAATTTTACTCGATGACGAAAAACTTACTGTACAAATTATCAATGTTATCACAGCCAATTTCATGGGTAACCCTAGTGTGGATAAGAGACTCAATAGCGAAACGTGTCGGTAGACGAGAGTTGAATTGCTGTTAAATCGCCAAAAAATTCCGTGGCAAAGGCGGGGAATAGGCATCCCCCCGTTAACTCCCCCGGAACGCGTGTGATCCGAATCTGCTAAACTAGGCTAGGAATGGTGCGTTGCTAGTCGAGCGTATGTTTTGAAATGTACAGTATGTATAGTACGTTGGAATGTTGGGAACTCTTTACAATCAATTATCAATAATAAAACGAAAAACAAAAACACACCGCACGTCGCATGAAACTCGCTGCTACGTTGCGAGATGAAACCACATCTTAATACTTTGTGACTTTGTGGGGTTATTTTCCTCCTCCCGGATGCGTTGGACAAAACTAAAACTAGAACCTCAAACAAAACCGCTGGTTGTACCGCGACCGATTCCGAAGGATCGTGAGCTGGCTCACTACACCATGTAGGTTTTCACGTACCGCTAGGATTGTTCCGTGTCGCACACATTCGAACGACGGGACAAGGACGTAGACGACGCCCCGGACCCTGGGGTAGCGGTAAGCATGATGCTGCCGGACGAGGAACTGCGCCGATCCTTCACCGGAACTATGCAGCCTGAAGCGGACGGTGACGCCAAACCGCCCATCATCATGCCGGCTGGAGACTGTAGCGGTGAGGTCACGTCGAGAACGATTTCCGGCGTAAAGCGCACCCGGCTCTGCGACGAGATCGACGAAGAGTTATCTTTTGCGCTCAGATAGGAGCTATCGTCACTGGTGAGACTGTCCGGTGGCGTAGGGTTGGTAGCCGACGTGCTGCCACCGTAGTTCGTTGTGCTGCCGGCGCTACCGGCATTGTGCCGGGTCTGGGAGCCCGATCCCGATCCCGTCGTTGCGTGATGGTGATGGTGCGTCTGATGGTTATACTTTTTGAGACTCGACCGCAGCTTCGTTTGAGGTCTCAGACTAGTAGCGAGGCTTCCCAGCTCACCGTGCTCCAAACCGAGCACCGTGTACGGGCGATCGTCGTGATCGATGCCCGCCATGAACTCGCCAGATAAGTGTCTACCCTGTCCACCCGTCGAGCTGGGATAATGTGCCTGAAGGCTTGACTGGCGGCGGAAAAAGTTCGGAACGTTCTCATACTGATGCATCCGCTCGGATGATTGAAATACGCCGCTTTCATGTACCGTTGGCACACTAGACGACGGTACACCAGAGCTGGCGATCGCACCTTCCCGACACGTGCTGGTCTCGGCTAGATAGAGATCATCGAATTTGTATGCCGTCTCGTCAACCAACCGCGCCCCGATCTCATCGGCGTCCATGTGAAACCCTTGATTGATATTGCTACTACTGTACATGGTGCTGGAGATGTTCGAGTACGACCGACGATGCCCGGCAGCACTGAGGCCCATCTGTGGTACGCGTGTCACCGACGTCCTGGCGCTACCGCTCGTCACACTCGGACCTTCGTAGGCGTAGTCGTGGTACG
Organism: Anopheles cruzii; assembly: GCF_943734635.1. Lineage (NCBI taxonomy): Eukaryota > Metazoa > Arthropoda > Insecta > Diptera > Culicidae > Anopheles > Anopheles cruzii. Next base: position 27,347,851 of record NC_069145.1, read on the forward strand.
AGGCACTGTCGTAGTGGTGATCCTCATACACCGGCTCGCCACCGTACGATTTCGTTTCACGCTCGAACGCAAAGTTGATCTCAGGCCGATACGGGAAGTAATGGGAACCTGCATCGGGACAACGTTTTGTGTGACAAATGTGGCCTTTCAATGTGGGCTATATAGTTCTTGCGACAAACACTTACCAATATAACTGCCGGTGGCCCTACCCGTACCCGTGTTGAATATAGGGTTGTGCTGGATGTAACCATCGTACTCGCCGGGAATGTAGAGCCCGGCTCTACTTTCGCGCTCCTCCGGAAGCTCCCCATAGTCCATGAAAGAAGTGGCACTCGACTTGCGCCTTGGCGACGGCGTCGGTGGCTGCGTGCCGGCACCGACGCTGAACGAAGAGCTCGGCCCCGATGGAGTGTAGTTCGACCCCAGACCACTCGTGGTCGACATCGTCGACGGTAGATGGTGCTGCGGAGAGTCCGTATACTTCAAAGCTCGCTCCTCCTGCCGAGGGCTTGTTGATTGTGCGAGGGATTTCCTGGGGAAAATGTGGTGAAACTCATCTAACTTGAAGCCAAATGCGCGGCACTGAGCTACTAACCGCATCTGTTGTCGTATCGGCTCGTGGTACGGCGGTGTGGTGTTGTGTCCGAGTGGTCGTTCCTCATGACCTCGACACGTCTCATCTTCGTACGGTTCCTGACACGGACCCAATACGGCGGACTGTGACAATACCTGCGTAGACGGGGCGGCCTCTAGGCGCCGAGTGCTGGGCAGATGCATCGGAGTGTACGGCTCCAGGGCCGGTGGTAAGGAGCTGTGGTAAGGACTAGCAGGCTGAGAGTAAGATCCGTACGGGGGCAAAGGACCCGGATGTAGCTTCGGGTGCAGTGGCGTAACGTTTGAAACGCGCACATCGTACCCGGACGCAACACTGGCCAACATCGACGCCATATTGTACAGCACCAGTTCGATGATCGACAGTTTGGGCTTCCGCTGCCCTTCGGATGCGTATAGGGTCGGCATCGGCACCGTGGTACTCGGGAGCGTTCCGTATCGGTTGAGACTAGAGCAGAGTGGATCCGCGGACAGGGTTGACACTTCGGCTGCCGCTCCGCTGGCCAGATTAGCAGCCGTAGCGTACCACGCATCGTCGGTATCGTAATCTGAATCGAATCGTACGGTGGGACATAATGCACACGATATTAACGGCATGCGACGAGGCCACTTCCCTCGATCCCAACTGCACACACACTTTCGAACAAATGTTACAGTATTTACATTACATTTACTGCATAAACCAAGCATTGTTCGATCAAAAATTGAAGCTAAAGAGAGATTGATTGAATAATATCCAATTTTCAAACCGTTCCAAATGTTGGAGACGAATTCAACCAAAATACATAAACACGTACATAAATTACCATAACCATTCAGTAGCGAAATTTCTTCACATAAGAAATTGAAATTCAAAAGCAACTAGTAGTATTTTAGAAACCATCCATTCCATCCATCAGACCCATTTACGCTCTTTGGAAGGTGTTAGAAAGTTGAATTACGGCAAGGAACGCAATGAACGGCATCCCGACTGTCTATCTCGCAACCAGGCCATGCCACACGTTAACTACTACAAGCAAATTGGATAAAGCATAATGTTTCCACTAAATAGGTAAAGACGAAGCGCAAAAACGGAAGTGCAGCAAAATACAGGGCAATGGCAAACCGATAAATCAAACGGACTAACACAAAACACGGAACACTCCAAAAGTACCTGACAGTGCAGAGCCAACTATGGAACATATGGATCGAACGCAAAAGGAAAACAAAAAAGAAACTAAAGACCATTCGTTCTTATGCAATAAACATTGCTTTTATTTTGAAATGATAATAATAATAATAAAGATAATAATCATAATCATAAATCATAGCTACAATAAACGAAAGATCATACAAATCTATACTTTTCTTTTAAAACGGGCCGTGTGGAAAAGTGGAAGATTACACCAAACTATTGGAATATCGATGACTCTACGGGTCGAATGACAGGAAGGAATCATGTCGATGATACAATGTACTTCAAGCTCACAATTTGATTGTAAAACTCACACGATCATGATCGAACACAAAACGAACGAAAAGGATTTTATACATCGATTTCCCTATCGAATATGAAACGGATGTTGATGAACTAGAGTAGGTGGTGTGCGTGTATCAAGAGGGTGTCTTCACGGATCACGGATAGCTTATTGGATGTTCCTGTTTCACTTCAGGGTCACGATAATCGTGAGCTAACACGATGTTCCAACTTGGCGTTAAGTAGAAACGCGGTCTACTCGGTTGTTGGAGCGATTTCTTCGACTCGCACTGCGCACCTCTAACGGGTTACGGAATTTTCTAGCAACATTTGCTTTGAACCGTTGCAAAACTCATTGCAACAAAACCGTTGCAACATCATTTCGCTTTTAACATTTTGCGCCTGCTTTCGATTTTGTTGCTTCGGTTATTGTACTAAATCAATGTTAGGGAACCTGAAATGGGTTTTGGAGCAACAGTAACCGTCACCAGAAGAATCGCTACTACACACCGAGAGTTTGGGTTTGGGCTGGATTACGGCAAAATTAGTCTGTTTTCGACCTTCTCCCACACCGGATGGGGCAGAGGTGGCCCACCGATCGGTCCACAATATTTGTGACCGATTCGGGTTAATTTAGTTTAATCTACTACTAACCTAAGTATTACACAGTAAAGACATATGTTTATCGACTGAAGTCCTCTAGCAGTAGCAGTAGTAGCAGTAGTAGTAGTAGTAGTAGTAATAGTACCGTAACACCATGGTTATAATGTTTCAATGGCGTTCCAAGAACGGTCCTGAGACCGCCAGAGCTTGAATGGTGGCACTTTTGTTTATCGCGTTAAAAACTACTAATTGGTCTAAAGGTTTAGTTACGAAAAAAGGAATGGACTTTATTAAATAGTTAGATTGAGGTTTCCTTTTCTCATGTGTGTGGTCTTACGACGGTTCGAACGGGGCAGCAACAATGATCGTTGGTCGTTTGGATAAAAACGGGCGCTGTCTTGTGAAATGGCGGCAATCAAAAGTACGACTATTTTTTTTCTTCTTCTATATATAACAATTGAATCATTCTATTTAAAAGGCGTAAAAACTAAACGATGCGCAGATTAAAAAATTGGCAAAACATCCATGAGTATCACAAAGGTCATATACTGGACCTATTTGGAAAAGCATCGACGGTTTGTGACCCTTGTCTGCCAGTATTCGAGTTTCTTCATCACGATGCCCCTCTTCGGCTCATCGTTATATAAAGGCACAGAAAATCCCCAGATTGAAGGCCCCAATGTAAGAAATCTCTTTAATAAACTTCGAAAGGATGGCATAAACGTTCCACGGGCATATTTTTCATCACCCAATGTGCTGGAGAGAACAAAACATCCACCAACTCCAGCATCTGGAAGGACAATTGCAAGCAAAAGAAGCAAAGAAAAACACATTTAATGTGGCTCGTTGCGATTCCAATAAAACTGGAAGCAAACGGAACACACGCGGCCACACGAACCTTAGGCGGTCGGATCGAAGCAGCCCTTCTCGTTGCTCTGCACGATCAAGTAGTTGTCGGTGCGGCGTATCATACCGTACGGTGTTTCGTCGCGCTCCACTCCGCTTGCCTCGGTGTCGATCAGCAAAAGATGGTCCTGATCGGCGCCCACGTTGCTGTTGGCCATGGTCGGCCGCTTGAGATAAATACTGTTTTTATGCTGCACGAGACGGCGCGGTTTCTGGTTCCGCTCCGCAGCACCGGTGGCCGCGTTTTGTTTGTCGCGCTTAAACCCGAACAGGCGAGTCAGCTTAAACTTTCCCTTCGCCTTCGTCCGACCGAGCTTATGGCGGAAGCTATCGAATGGGCGATCGGCCATCCCGGAGGATCCCCCTCCGGACGACCCGTTCGGCAGTGTCTGCGTTGGCGGCAGTGACAGTAGCGGCACGGAGCCCCCCACGCTGTCCGTGCACGGCACGATCGCTTGCGCCGGCGGACGTAACAACGCAATGGGATGGAAGATGGGTTCGTAATCGGAACACCGAACGTCCACATCCGGTCGGAAGGTAACCACGGAACTTTTCCGTGACGACGACAACGTCAGGGCACCGCCGTACGCGTGCGGGTCATCGCTCCCCGACTGCCCACCGGAACTACCGCTCGCGAGATCCAGATTGCCGAACGATTCCTGCAAACGCCCAACGCTCGGTGTTTCCACCGTACTGAGCGTGCTGCTGCGACTTTCATCGGCACTGCCGGGCTCCCCCCTGCCGTCGTCGTGCGACGTAGAATCCCCGCGAACCCCCCGCACCAAGAAACATTCGCGCCGGAACATCGACCGGTTGCGATCGGAGTCGCGCAAATAGTACGGCGAATCCTCCGAGCTAGAGGCGGTTCCCGATGCCGCCGTAGGCAGATCGTCGGTCGAGCGCGATCCCGACATCCGGTAGTTGCTGGTGTGGTCAAACTCTTCCTCGCCGCGCGAGAAAATATTGTCCAAACTTTTCATCATCACCCGATAGAACACGCGATCGTATCCGGCACCCGCATCCTGCCCGCATTCCCCGGTTCCCTCCGCATCGCCTCCGCTGTTGTGATCATTGTTGCCACTCCGTTCAGCACCGTAACCATTCGCACCCTGCTGTCCGCACCGAGGGCTGTCGGGGGTGTGATTGTGGGGCGTATGATGAGGACTACTGGGGACTTGTACAAGATTACTTCTAGCGCTACGACAGACACCGCCGCCGCTATCGACAGTACCGACCGGTACGGAGGTGGTATGGTGATAGTGTTGGAACGATTTATTATGATTATTACGGGCATTACGATTATTACTGCTATTATTATGATCGTAGCTAGGAGAAGTGGTGGTAGTAGTGGCTGTATTGGGGGCATAGTTACGGTTGGAGGTGGTCTCGAGCGTGTTGAGACCGTCGTCGTGACTTTTACCTAGAATTTCGTGCCGCGACGAACCGGCCGACAATGCGGTGGCCCGGGATTTGTCCAGATTGGGCGCACTCTTGCTGAACTGTTGCGGTCGAACGTTCGGGCGCATCGTCGGCAGGTGGCTTCGCTCCCGCTGGTGCAGCGTCGAGGGGCCCCAGGTTTTGCCCTTGATGCCGTCGCCCGGAACTGTGCGTTGCGCAGGAACGGCATCCGAACATGGTTGAAATGAAGATTTTGTTTCATTACGGTTCAACAACTTCCAATCATCGTGGAATCAGTTCGGAAGGTTAGTACCGATGTATGCAAGCAAATGCTGTTAGTTGGATTAGCTTTTGCACGAACACACTGTTTGGGTTCGTTAAAAGTAAAATGGACATCGTAGCGATGGTCAAAACAAAGGCAGTCTGCAGTTCTGTTTAATCATTCGAAACTGCCTCACTCGAAAAAAGAACTTTTAATTGTTCACCACTGCAGGGCGCGCAGCCTATACCGATCCTTTCCTTTGATGGTTGCTTTGAACGTCCGTATCAATGCTGCCACTATTGCTTAGAACCACCACAAAAAGTCAACCAGTCAGTGACAAATTGGAAAAAATTAAAAAAACTGGGTTTTCAAATCAAAACAAGGACATAAAACTTTGCACAATACGGTTCATTTTTACTTCTACGAAGTCATAGAAAACAACTAATCGCATACAAATAAATCATTAAATCATTTGACGGCAACAGCAAGAAACAAATGAAAAAGTACATCAAATCTTCAAATTATCTCACTCAAATCAGTAATTTTGCAATAAAGTGGATGAACAAATATTAAATATAAAATAAACAAGTTTTTGAAAGTAAAGAGTGAACTCGGAAAACTTAAAACATCACAAGTTTGCAAACTAAATCACGCGCCGCTTCTTCCGACATGCACTGTTATTCGTACAGAGTCAATGTTGTACTTTCAAACGTCGTAAATACGCAACGAAACGCAATGATGGACAAAACTAATCTAGGCAAGAGGTCTCTTGTGAGTTAGCGAAGGAACATTGGTGAAAATTCACAACGAATCAAATCGTGGCATAGAGACCCCAAAAACTAAGCATGTGAAACTGATATCAAAACTATCCACTATTACTCATGGTTTACTGATAGAGGCAACACTGATTGCGCTCTGTAATTAGGAACTATACTGCCGAAGGCAATACTGTGAACGGAACTGATCTCTCGTAACAAACAAAACCAGAGCGAGAGATACGGAGAGAGAGATGGAAAGAGAATTAAAAGCAGGATAGCGCAAGAAAAGTGGTTCAATCGAGGAAAGAATGAAGCTTGAGATGCTGGCAAAGTGTCGCTTCGTGTTCTCTCGTATGTAACAACTCCGAGCTGAGGTGTGATGAGAAAACAAGAAGCAACAACCGAACCAGTGTCCAAAATGGCAAAGAATGTGATAGGTTTCAGTTGGAACACTCAAGCACTCTACTTACACACTATCGTTCGCAGCCGGGTGGCTGGCGATCCGGGGGGAGTGTCCATCCGTTGGTGGCTTTCCGTGTGCCGTATCGTGATCGTGTGGCGAAAGTCAAGTGGAAAGGAAATTTGTCCCGGTTCTTTTTTAATAAGCTGGAAAGCAAAGACAGGCAAGCATTAGTAGCTATTTGGCGATCAACATAAAAACCCCGTGCCTCGTGATGGTTACCTTAATTTTGCTCTTACTAAACTTTCCTTTGCGTTTCTTCGGCGTTGGAGTATTTTGATTCATCAGAATCGTCAGTTCGCGCCCCAGAAGCTCAATTTCACGGGCGTGTAGCTCTTGCTCACGTTTCACAAGATCTTCCTCCTTGCTGCGTTGCTCCTGCGAAACACGTTTCAGTTCCTCTTCTTTGCTGCGTAATTCCTAGAATGGGTACAACGGATTGAAAAACAACCATAAAAGATACGGCGTTGGTACATCTTCAGTCCAAAACTATGCTGGACACAGTCAAGCGGTTTTAGAAAAGGAAAAAACAACACAAATATACGTAAAAGTAACAAAAAAATAACTAGCTAACGGGCAACATACGGGGAAAATGTGAAATCGTGTAAGGAGCAAGTTGTTTTCGCTACAGAAAGGCAAAGAATTTTATAATACACCAGCAACGGCAGTCAGAATTAAACAGCCTTCAAATCATTCACAATAAAAAATTTAACTTCAGCCAAAAACCGCCAAAACTTGGTATAAAGGTAGAAACAATTAAATGTAACAAGCGAAAATCAACACCATTAAATCTGCACGAGAACAAACGTTCACACTGAATACTGAAATCCATTGAATTGTCTTACCTCCTCGAAAGATTTAAATGCCTAAGCGAAGGGAAAAGGGCGACAGAAGGGTAGTGAATAAATGATAGAAGTACAACCAAGCCAGCGGAACGTTCGGGGTCGGTACGAATCGTGTCCACAATCGATGAGATGATAGAGAGAAAGAGAGAGAGAAAGATATAGAGAGTCGATAGGAACGGTTGCACACATTGAAGAAAGAAAACGTTAAAACGATGGTAACGAAGAACAGAGCAAGCGACGATATGTACACGAACAATACATTTAATACGCTCTAATCATTTATCGAGTGTGAGAGAGAAAGGGAGATGTATCGGGGTCAAGGGAAACTGGAATCAGGACGATCCGAATATTAAACTCGTGTAGCATTCTACGTTCGGCTAACCCCCTTGGTACGCCAGTGACTTACCTTTTCTTTTTTACGCAATTCCTGTAGCACTTCAGCGATTTCCTTCTTCCAGCCGTCCTGCATGGTGTGGAATGATTCGTGCGGTGTCTGGGCAAAGCCCGACCGTGCGATGATATCCAGGTCCTTTTCTATTAACCTAAAAGAAGGCCTCCGATGGGGGTCAATCTCCCAACAGCCTGCGGCCAGGTGGACGGGAAACAAATTATATGAGATCCACAAGGGAGCAGGGAGCTACGCCAGGATAGTTACATTTCATTAGTCTTCCCCACGCTTCCGGGCAGGTTTTTGGAATTGGTAGGGCGAGTGTGTTGACTGCAACACCGTAGGCGACGGACAGTGAATCGAAACCTTTGTATGGAGTTTCGCCGGTTAGTAGCTCCCATAGCAACACTCCGTAGCTCCACACGTCCGACGCTCTGTAGAAACAAACAAACGTGATGGTCTTGATTGATGGACCATGAACCTAGGTGCGTAGATACTCACTTGGAATAGGTTCCCGATTTGATCACTTCCGGTGGCATCCAGGCAAACGTGCCTGCCGCAGACATACGAGTAGTACGGTAAGCTTCCCGCGCTAACCCAAAGTCCGTTATTTTGAGGGTTTTATTGAGCAGGTTCCCTTCTTGGACTGACTGGCTGATTAGCACTGCAGCAAAAAAAAAAAACGCGAAATAAAGTGCCTGCTTCCTTCCGTTTTGGAGAAAGCACACCGATCCCACCACTGCTCTCACACACTTACCGTTGGAGCTTTTCAAATCGCGATGTATAACCGATATCGGAGCCTCGCAGTGCAAATACTTCATGCCGCGCGCGATTTGGATCGCCCAGTCCACCAGCACATCCGGCGGGATCTTCCGTCCGGTCAGAATTTTGTTGAGCGAGCCTCCGCGTGCGAACTCCATCACCAAGCACGGTCGCTGCGGATCGAGACACACGCTCTTCAGGGCGACTATGTTCGGGTGCTTCAGGGACCAGAAAAGTTTCGCCTCCTGCAGCACGTTCTCTCGCGTCACGTCGATGTCATCCTCCTGCCGTGACGCTTTCACGGCGACCTCTTCCCCGTTCCAAAAGGCACGATGCACCTTGCTGAAGCCCCCCACTCCGATCACCTCGCCGATCGTTAGCTCGTGGAACTGTATCTCGACCGGTTGCACCTTCAGCACGGCCGGGTCCTCCTCGTTCGTCACAAAGTTGGACGGGAAGATACCCACACGGTCGCCGATCTTGCCCGTCCACCAGCCCTCGTCGCCCGAGATGCTACTGTCCGTGGACAGCACGTACACGATCTGGCCCACCCGGAGCGACAGCTCGTCGTCGCCCTGCGCCTGGTAGTCGTAGCGGGCCGTCCAGAGGGGCGACATCGCCAGCAGCTCCCGCTCTTCGCGGCTGTTTGTCGACTCAATCCCGGAGCCCATCAACATCCTTTCGCCCAACAACCATACTTCGCGGACCGTATCAAAACAAAAGATTTTCCACTGTTCCCGCACCGCCGGTTGTCTCCGCTAACACTGCACCAACAGGACCCCCGTCAAGCTTGGTGCCCAATTCACGAGCTTACACGCGCACCAGTCTTTCTTACCGTGCAGAAAGTATAAAAATACTCATTTTAATCGCAGAAAAAATGCAACACTCGGAGTCATCTTTCATGTTTTCGTGCAACCATACTTGACAGCCCGGTTGCCAGGCAGACTAGTTCCGCCGTGTCCGAAGGCGATTGCAGTGTGCTGTCTATTGCGTACCATAATGATCCAAAATTAACGCAAAAAATTTTACTATTGGAAATTGCTTGCATACGGAGCAATGTATTGTAAATTTTCTTTCACATAAGTGGAACAAATGTGCCACTTATGGCCACAAACTGGCTCGGTGGGTTTCGCACCCAAAATAAACAGATTGCATCAAGTTCGAGTTGGCAGCACGGTATGTTTGGTGACGATTTCTTATGTTGGTATCATATTCTATGAGGGAGACAAAGAAACTAATTGCCAGCGCAAACGGGAACCACTGGGCACACGCTCCTGGGCCAGTTTTTGACGGCTTTGTGTTTTTCTCGCTCAGCTGTCGTCGTTGCTCTGTGTGCCAGAATCAAAACATTCACCGTATTTTGTACGGAGTATCGCTTGCAGCTTTGCCATATTTTCCGTGGATTTCGCTGGTCCGCCGAGATGTCTAAAGTCGTGCGTCGAGACATTGGACCGTTGCTGCAGGAACTGCGCAACTTCCTCCTAGGTGTAAGAACCGTATTTCGGAACCGTTGGTGCCGGTTCACTTCGGAACATTATGTAATGATTTCTGTTTCTGCCCGCAGCGAAAACATACGAATGCGCTTCGCTTTGAGGACGGTATTGCGGCCCGCACACAGCCCCCACCAAATTTGCCCGATGGACCGGCACACAAGTAAGTATCCGAGCGTCGACGGAAAGCCTATTGGCTGAATCTTACTCCTGCCAACACTCATCGTAGATTGTCCGCCAACCACTACGTGCTGCGTGACGCTCGTCGGGAGGTAGCGCCGCCGATCGATGTGACCACACAGAAATTACTGACCGAAAAAGGGTACGTACAAGAGGGAGATGGTGCATTCCAAATCCGGTGAACAGCGAACACAACCTAAAGCAAAGCCATCCCATTGCGTCTCCGACAGATCGTCTGCTAAATTGCCAACACCAGGAAAGTCGTTCGGCTGGGACAAACACTAATCCTGCCCGCCCGTAAAGGCCACAAAAGAACGTTAGAAAGAGAAAGTGTAACCGGTGTACATGAACTACAACAGCAAGTTAGAGTAATAAAATTTCTACGAGTTCCTAAAGGAAACGTGCTCCCAAACATCGAGTCAAAGTTGGTTTCTTTCACCACATTAACAAAGCAAGCAACGCAGTTTCGGTTTTGGCGACAATTACCTTTATTCACGTTTATGATCAATACACGGGAGTTGGATATTGAATTCTTTATTTTACTCTTCCGTCGTACGCATCGATACAGGACTTACACAAAAAACAGCAAAAAGAAAACTTTAAACAATGCACGTTACAAACTAGATTTATCGTGAGTTTTTTTTTTGTTCATTTTGATTTTCTTTCAATAACTGCGATTGGTTAGTAACTTTTCGTTTAATATATACTTATACGGGTTTTCAGTTGTAAATTGTCATTTTGACGGCGCAACGTCGAGTTTACCGTAAACTTAACGGGTGCGTAGATATTGCACAGCACAGTTTGATTATGCAGAGTTCCTGTCCCTTTGCTCATCATTTCTCGATTCAACACTTTGTGATGATAATTGCTTTCGTTCGCTTACTCCCATTCTTAATTGGCTTTACTTTTCCCTCGCACGAACCTCTCGTTATGACCGTTGTCGCTGTTGCAATTGCTACACTAGCAACTCCTGCTCTATTGTTTCTCTTACGTCACGGCGTCACAGCACTGTGCTAATGTTAGTTTAATAATGCTGGCTGTTTTATGACAATTTTTTCCTGAATAGTTACTACTATATGCTTCAATGGACGCGTTCAAATTCGTACTTTCTGATTTCTAACCTGTGTTTTCCTGACACCCTACGGGGGGCTGAGAGCAAGTTTTATGGCGAGTGTTTCGGATCCGAACCCGATACCGTTTGTTTCACCGGGGCTGCATATGCCTGCCGCTAAGCTTCGAGATTATTTGAGGAGGAGGAAGTGCGTTCTTAAAAAATGCGATGGGGTTGATTAAAGAAAAAAAAACTACCTAAAAAAGTCCCTCCCATGGGCCTTGGGTTTTTCGTTTCTGCTATCGTCTAGCTAAAGTGCACGCTTCTTGTCGCATCTAAAATCCTTTCAAAAACGTTCTATCTGCATTTGTTTAGGCTAGCCCGCTAAAAAGCAAAAGTCAGTCCTTCGATCACCTACCACCCAGGCTCGCAGTCTGTCGCACGCGTCGTTGATAGGAAAGTTTGATAGTTTTCTAATATTCGTCCCTTACTAAAACACATGCCTAAAAAATGCACACTACTGTAGGCAGCAAAACCGCTTGGGGGCTGGAAATGGAAGCTCACCACGCCGCTGAAGTTCTGCTTCAAAACTGTAGTCTAGTGTCACGTTGCTAATCGTTCACAAAACAGTTACCACACTAACAACGAAAGCCAGAAACATTGAAGGTGTTTGCTCTGGGAATGATGCTCGGTCTATGTCTTCCGACTGGTGGCCGCGGGACCCACCATCTTCGCCTAAAATTGATATGATTGGAACAATCAACACACGAACCCATATTGCGCAACCTACTGCGGGGGGACATTTAGGTTTATCATCACATGTTAGTCATAATTTTAACGATTCGCGCAACGAAGTTGCGCCTAAAGTATTCGAACTGGAAACGAAACAGAAAAAAAACAGTGAAACGGGAGTGCCAAGCTGACTCCAACCAAAACGTGTCGCCTGTGTGGAAGCGTGCTACTTAAGGAACCACAGCGTTAACGGGTAGGCCCTACCGCCACTTCCCCGGGATCGCACTAGGATCAGCGGCGTCAGTAGAGGCCGGTATTGGAGCGCATCGGGGCCGGAATTTTCGAGAGGCCCTTGTCCAGCCGACGCGGAGACACCACCGAGGACAGATCGCCACGGCAGTTGGTCGCTTGCGTGCTGTCGGAAGCACTGGACAGGGTGCTGGCCCGCTTCGAGAGCGATCCCTGTGACTTGAGCGGTGAGCCCTCCGCACCGCCGATCACCTTAGCCCGGTCAAGGTTCCCGTTGCTGTGCACCCAGGCGGTGGTAAAATCGGCCGCAAACTCGCTGTTCGTTTCGCCGCTCGACTGGGACACCAGCCGCCGGACGCGTTCCACGATCTGCGAGTTGTCCGAACCGGAATCGAGCGTTTCTTTGATCTGCATCACGAGCATCGCGACCGGATCGGACCCGGCGCAACCCTTGCTGGGCGACGTGTTGGCCGACGCACTACCGTTGCTCGTGCCGTTCGCCCGGAGCGACCGTCTACCACCGGTCATCACGCTTGGCGAACGCTCGGCTCCGAGCGAGGCGCGCACGGGCGAGTTGCGTGTGAATGGGGCCGCCGCTGGCGGAGGGGCCACCTTCCCGGTGAACGTCTGTGTCGTGAGCGAGGAACGCTTCTTGGTCGGGCGACCGCTCCACGTGTTGGTTCCGCTCGCCTGTTCCGCGGTGTGACCGGCGGGTGCGTTCGGTTTGCGGACGCCCGATTTGACGGTCGATTGCTTGCGTTGTTGGTGCGGCAAGGAGCCAGGACCAACAACAACACCACCACCACCATTACCGCAGACCGTCAACTCGTCGGTTACCGTCGGAGTGCTGGTGGTGCTTTCGGCGCTCTCCTTGCGCCTCGGGGCGACCGGTGATCGCGGGATGCGCGATCCAGGGCCGGTGCCAGAACCACCACCAGCACCCAGCAGACCACCACTGGCCGTGATGGGACGGTCCATTATCTTGTCGGAGAAGCCCGTCTTCCGCAAACCGGTCGCATTCGCAATGTCCACCGTGATCTCGTCGTCGTTCACGTACACCCCGTAGCTTTCGAAGGCACCGGTTTCCGCCGGCCCACCACCGTTCCGCGCCAGGCCGTCCGTACAGTCGAGTGGCAGGGAATCATGACGTGCCCGCTCTGCGCCACCGTTAACTGCCACCAACTCGTCCGAAATCGGTGTCAGTTCCCGGTCGTCCTCATCGTTCGTCTTGTTCGAGCTCTCGTCCTCGGTCGGCGTGGTTTGCGGATCGGAAGCGGTCGTATCGAGATGCGCTGGAAAGGATGCGACATTGAAACGTTGAAACAAGCGTCAAAATTGGTAAAGTCAAGACGCAAAACAACCCTACCATTGGTATCTGCATCTTCGCTCGAGTGCTGGCTATTGCCGAGAGCCTTACGTCCGGCTCCGGGCGCCCCGACCGTTCCGGCCGATTGGCCGCCGTGCACCACCACACCCAGACTGCGGTAACCTTCGTCGCTGATTTCGCTCCCATTATCGCTGACGCTCTCGTAGCGGTTCTTGTCGTCCTCGGCCAACGGTAGCTCGGTCTTGGCACCGACCGACGCATCCTTATCACATTCAAAGTGCACTCCGACGCCGGCCGGAGCAGCATTCTGGCTCGCAGCACTGGTCGATGTCTTGCGCTTGCTGTTCGCCGCCGCATCCACCAGCATGCGGCGCGGGCTTGGCGAAACCGAACGGCGGGACGTTTTTAGCGGCGATCCGGGTGGTTGCAGTTTGTCCTGAAGCGGAACAGTAAGAAGTTAGCAAAGTAGATGCAGCAGTGTGTAAGCTTTGACAATCAATCCTATACCAAGGACACTCAAGGGTAGAATCAGAAAGGATTTGAAAGAAATCGTTAAGTAGGGCATGCTGGTCTCGACTAACCTGGCTCTCCACTGGCACCCGATTCCGTTGGGAACTCGGACTGCGGCTTCGGCTTCTGGCACGGGATGGCGGTGACAGCGTGTTCGTGTTGCTGTTGTTGATCGGTGATCCATTCTGGCTTCCCGCAGTTCCCGCGTTCGGTGTACCGCCGCCACTAGCTTTCCATGATCCAGAACTACGGGAAAAGCGGAAATCGTTGGAAAAGGACAGGTGTCGTCTAGACCAGGTCCGTTTGGTCGATGATGTCTTACCGATCGTAGTGAACCTGCGCCTTGTGCAGCTCGATCCCGTTAGCGTTGGTGGTTTTGGTGATAAGGCGAGCCGAAGCGGACGAGCGGTGCGCCGAGCGACACCGGCACGGATCGTGCTTGTCCAGATAGTGGGCCAGTGTGTCCCAACCCCCACCAACACGGACCATCACGTGGGAGCGAAGGATCTACGGGACAGCAGGTTTGAAGATGTGCAAAAATTAATAGCAAATCTGTTACTTTGGACACTCAAGACCCAAACGTTACTAGGCCCAATGAAGCAAAGGTACTTTTAAAGTCCAGTGACTCCAATTTAAGTCAAGGTCCCTTTCTATGATACAAATAGGTTCTTTCTCCGATTCTTAATATGAATAATTTGAATTGAATTTTCTCCGCGAGCTATGCTTTGCTGTGTCCACCATTTTTTCTTTGTGGTGTACCGTTGAAACACCAAAACATTCCATTTTTCGAATATAGTCATAAACTCCAACGTATTTCCCATTTCACACCCATATCAGCTATTCATTAGGCATCATAAACTTGACATACCTAAGAAGTATACGTCGCGGGTGGCCAAACCAATGTTCCCACGACGAAGCTTGACGCGCCAACGAAGCTTGTCAACACAAAACAACAAAAAACACATTTACCTAATGTGTCCCCGGGAATGAAGAACCGACAACTAGGCGGCTGCTCAACAACATGCCGCCGCTTATCGGCCTCCATTGAGATAGCAGACTTCTCCCCACGCCTTCTAGAACACGTTTCACGGCGGCACCCGACCACCCCAACAAGTCGTGACGGCGTCACTTCTTTCGCCCTCCGGCGGGACTGCGCGTTCAACAAATGCACGAGCGGAGCGTCAACAAGTGCCGCGGCGCGCAGAACGGCCCCATAACGGAAGCGAAGAGCAGCGTGATGAGTAGGTAAGAAGTGCGACATCTGACAAACGGCCCGACACAGGAAGTGGCCGGCCGGCCGCCGCTAAAGATGATAAAGCGGTGAAACGTGCCAAGGATGAATGTAACACACGGCCGTACTACAACGAAGCACGGAGCGATAAGTACGCAGGAACATAAAAGCCCAATATGGCCCGCGACTGGCAGTCATCATGGAACGAGTTAGGAAGGACCAGCGGAATGGACCGGAATAGTTACAATACTTCAAAACAAACGATTCCTACAACATTCCGTTCTAAACTTCTGTTGGGATTGTGAAGGATTTATAAAGAAAAGGTCTTCAGGGCATCGAGAGAGAAAAAACTGACGGCGTTGCCGATTTCCCCACCGACGTGGCGGTAATCTGTGGTTGACGGAAACCCCGTGGCCAGGTATAGCCTCCTGCCTGGCTGCAGCAGGTACTGCCCGGTGCATTCGATGAAATGCGGCCAACAACATGTTCCCGTCATTCCCACGTGAACCTCGGACACGAATTCTCGGAAGGCCGAGTATGCACTCGGGGTGAATAATGAAGCCGATGGCCATAGCAGGGAATTATCAAGAAGAAGAGGTTGCGTCCCCGAACCAGGATGTCTTGAGATATGCAGAAGGCAGCCGGTGGACGAGAGAGAGATTGAATTACAAATTCCGAAGAAGGGATTACGATTGAGACAAACGCTCCTTGCGATGCCAGCCAACGTGTGATCAATCTGATTAGCAGCCCCCCGGAAACGAATGCCCCGAAATGGACCTCTGGTAATTCTATTGTTTCTCGTCCGCCCACGGACACACACACACACACTTACCCGCACGAATATGAGCACTTTGGTATCGCCGATTCGGTATTTGCCCTCCGAGACGCGCACCATCGGGAACTGCGACGGGCAGGTGCACTTTTCCACCAGATCGCGGACCTGAAAGTGTCGAGAACGGAATCGTGTTAATAAATTAGTCAGACACCAGCGCGCCGCGCCGAGCGCTCTAATGGATGGTATGGCACATACAGACAGGCCCTCAGGCCGGGTGTAAGGAG
Source organism: Anopheles cruzii (assembly GCF_943734635.1). Classification (NCBI taxonomy): domain Eukaryota; kingdom Metazoa; phylum Arthropoda; class Insecta; order Diptera; family Culicidae; genus Anopheles; species Anopheles cruzii. Next base: position 27,364,130 of record NC_069145.1, read on the forward strand.
CGAAAGGAAAGGATACCGTCGGTGGTCCCCGGCGGTATGATGATATATCTCCCTCCCGTCAGTTGGATCAATATTAGCACCTGAAGTGAAGGTCGGCCCTAGCGCACGCCAGACAACGGCACCTCGGCCAAGCCTCTTGCAAGGCGCGTCGGAGAGCAAATCTGCCCGCGTGCCGGGGAATGGCACTGGAGGAGCTAATAAGCCATAAAGTAGTGCGCGCGCAAACCCGGCCTATCTTCGCCCACACCGCATCGGCGAGTCGGTTTACGCCACCTATCGCGAGGCCGATCGACGCCGGACACAACACCCGGGCACTACTGCTGCTGCAAGACAGACTTCTGGTCTAAGAACGCGCCCACGGACGGAAAGGACGAAGAAAGTCGCACAGTCGCGGCCCCCGGTTGTGCCGCACCTCCGCATGCCGCCATCGATTGGTTTACGGTTTATATTAATAATAATCAACATCACATAGCGGATGGCGGGCCGCCTCAACGTGCCGCCGCCGCCGGCACGCGAGGTAAGATCGTAACAAGAATGTCGTAAGCGCGATCGCGACTTACGCCGCGCGAGTCCCGACCTGACACTCGTCGCGCGCTCCTGCTGCTAAAGCCGAAGAACCTGTTTCACGGTGCCGTGTTCACCGGCACGCGGCCCAGCGAGATACGCCCATCATCATCATCAGCAACGCCGTCATGGAGGTGTGCAAAAACTTCTTTCGCCCGAAGATCGCTCGAGGAAAGCCGTCACGGTCCCGGTGCGCTTCCGTTGTTCTGGTGGCGGTACAGGAAAGCGTCCCATTTGCATAGACCGATGACGATAATGACCGGGCGCGGTGGATATGCGAAGATCGGGGGACCGGGAACATGTGGATTACGGGTGGAGAGCTCTATCTCAAAACAACTTCCTACTCGTTTCTACCGTTTACACGTCGGTGGCCGGCTACGCGGGTAGCTCGGACTTCACGAGCCCAGACCACGTTCGGACCACGCCGACCACAGACATCAAGGGGAGGTATTCGACAATAAAATAATCGACCATATAACCAGCCGTCGATTCTTGGATTTTGAGTTTAGTCGAAATCTCGATCGAAATCGAAAGAGTTTACAAATTGGACTTCACACGTTGGGTAACGGTGGCGACGGGTGTTCTGGCCACAACTAATTAGCGGACGCATGCGAACCTTAAAGGTCGTAGGAAGGTGTGCCAACTTCCGCGACTTCCGGTGAGCTTGACTCTCTCGTTGATGTCATCTCAATTAGAAAACTCTTCGAAGCGAAACCGAAGCATCGTGGAAAGCGACTTCCGCCGACCTGTGGACCTGTGCCAGTAAAACAATCGCGTCGGGAAGGAACCGCGAAGGGCCGCCCACCGTGATCGGGCGATCTCCATTGTTTGACTACGGCTCGAAAACAATGTCTCTCGCCCGATGGCTTCTTCCCGCTTTTTGAGTCGCCTTTTTCAAGTAGCCCAATCGTCGCGGGCACACGCAATTGTCATGTGTTGGGTGACAAACACACACTCCAGCGTGGCCCCAGCCACTTGATGTCAGCGACGACGACCTGAACCTGCGGAGGCCAAAGTTTGTTTTGGTGATTTCACTCTTTCACGGCCCATCTCCGCAGACCGTTGGCCGAAGGTCGTGCCTCGTCGGAGGAGGTGTTGCACCACGCGTTATGCTGTCACGGTGCTGTGTGCCTTGCGCGAACGTCCCTGGCAGGTGGCAACCGCGTACACTTGATGCTGCGTGGCTGAAACGACCTGACGACGCCGTCGTGTCCAATTGTCGAATCAATTGTGTCCACACGCGCGCACGGTGGCACCTTGGCTGGTTGGCCACCATGTGGACACACAATGCGGAGGGCACCGGATGGCCAGGTTGGCTGGCTTTAAGTGGATAGCTTTTAGGCAGAGATTTGGACACCAAACTTTGGACACAGTGTACTGCTGCGGAACGACATTTTGCAGTCAACCGAAGCACCGGCCGTCGTGCCAGAGGTCGAAGGTCGACTCCGACTGTTCACCCATTACGTTACACGACAGGCGGATGATCCTCGGTTTCCTTCTTAGTCGCTTCGAGCGCAGCGAATAGGTTAGGCACCTTGCACACCGGATACCGTTGGTGGGCCCAATGACCAATGCTTTGGGCGAACTCCCAGGGAGCTTAACGCAGAGGCCCTCCCCATTTGAGCCCATCCGGCTCACAGGAGCTTAGTTGCGGGGAAACTGTGTGAAATGAGCAACAGTGGCCCCTAGACTAGACACCTACCATCTCGTCCAGGCTCTTCAGATCGTTGGTGACGATCTGGGGCTGCGGTCCGTACATCAGCATCGGCGACTCCGCCTCGTGGTCCTCTTCCTCGCTGTCACTGTCGTACAGTTCCGTCTCGGTTCCGGTCGACACCGCCGCACCGGAAGCTCCACGGCCGTCGCCGGCTCCTCCTTCGGTTTGCGTACCGCATCCGACGCCGCCGTTCGCCCGATTATCGGCCGCTATCTCGCGGTCGATCTGCCGCTCCATTTGCACCAACATTGGGGCCAGCATTCCTGCCAGACAGAAGGGACAAACCATAAGCTCATAACAGTCATAAAATAGTCGTTTCGTATCGATCGATCGGAGTGGGTTTGCTCGATAGCGTGTGCAGCCTGGCAGACTGGAAGAGCCTGAGTCATCGGGTAGACCGGGAGAACTCGTTCCGCCAACTTACCGAACTTGGCACCGCGGCGGGCCACCTCCAACAGGCACAGGATGACGTGCTTTTCGTTCTTGCGCATTATCAAATCGTCCGTCTCGAACAGCAGACACTCGAGGATTTGTAGACTTTTCCTGGAACAAAAAAACGCGTGGATGAAACGAAACGAAAATGGAAATGAAAAATCGAATCCAATCCGGTCACGCAACGTGCAGTCCGGGTCCGTCCGTCCCTGGTTCCCTGCACTGCAGTCGAATGAAGTCATCGCACCGATCGAGGACGTTTGCCACGTCACGTCTACGTTTTGTGGGTCATCTCGGGGCCGAACGAAAAAAGGATATAAGTATTCTTGCTTACCTGCACCACGTGATGAAGTTGGACACGTTGTCCCGGGAGAAGAAGGTGCCGCTCTTGGCCGCCGCCAGGAAGTGCACGTTGCCCATGTTCAGGATCGGCCCGGCCAGCCCGGATGTGATGGACTTCGTCATGGATTTGTTGCGTGCCTGTCGCCGGGCGATGTACTGCTCGGCGGCCGCTCGCACGTTGTTGGCATGCTGTACCACGGGGACAGGGCCAACGAAACAGAGAACGAGAGAGAGAGAGAGAGTGAGAAAACCGATCCAGAATATCAATTATTCAGTGCTGGCCCCGCGCCTGGGCCGCGATTCCCATTAAGCTCGGCCATTTTCATCGGACTGATAATTTAAATCACGCTCCCCCCGACGACAGGGAATCGCTTGCCGGGGAACACGGATCGGCGAACGTGGCCGGCCACGGTTCGTGCTCGCCGATCCAGCCAGGCCAGCGCACTCCAGCGGAATGCTTAACGAACTCACGACAAAAACAGGACGGGCGGACTGGCTCTTCTGGGGCATCCGAGACCGGCCACGTCTACGGCGATTGATTTTGGTCACCCAGATTGACGTAAACTCCGACTCCGAAAAAGCGTGTCACCCGCCCGAATCCCGGACAGGATTCAAATGAGTGCATCGCACGACTAAGGGGCCAATATTAGCAACTGAAGAACTTCTCAGACTCAAGTCTATGCGGAAAAAAATATATTTTTTACTGGAAATTAATTCAAACCGGCTCCAGAAGAAATGCACTAAAGTATCTTGTTGTCCGCGTATCATTAGACCAAATAGAACTGTCCCCATAGGCAGTGTTCCTCCAATCGAATATAGGATTGCCCAAAATAGTTGGACGCCAGTACAACGCCGCAGCTCGGAACTCCGCGTCCCGTGACTAATCGATCGAAACCGGGGGAAATTGCATGAGGCCGCCGCATAGAGTGCGCCGTGGCCGATGGATAAAAATACTGACGCCACTCACCGTCCTCACGCAAACAAGGTGACGTGTGGTAGTTTTTCGGAAAACGCAAACGCCGACGACCGCGACGGGACAGGCGAATCAATGCGAAATGCGAACACGTGTCTGGCCCAATGTCAGGGCAAATGGCGAAAAATTGATCCGAACTCCGACAGCCAACTCTGCTGGCGCATCTCTCGGATCTCGCCTCGGCGGGTGGGGCCTTCAGAAGGTGGATTGGTATTCGAGTTTTTCCTAGTTCCACGGCTCCACGGCTTCCGTTGCGGCGCCCGGCCTTTAAGGCTATCGGCTCCAGAATTGGCGGGACAAGACGCGCCCAGATAACTTCAACCTTTGGTCAAATTTTCCCACATTTTGTTTCCCACCTGGGGCGCCGCCGGGGGGCCTCGTCACTCCCGGTATGGTATGGAATGGCCCACCGCCCACGTGTACCGTGAGCGACGAACGAAAATCGTGGCCCTTTCACGCACGATGAAAAACGCTTCGGTGGGAGGCACTTTAGAGCGGAGCGGCGGCGTGCAGATTTATGGAAAAGTCGACTTCATTAGCACAATTACATGCTACTTTGGCGCGCGGCGCGCTCGGCGACAGCGGCGACCAAACAGCTGAGCCGCATTATTAGCGACCACAATTGGCGACCGCGACCGCCGGCGGGAGGCAGACCCAATCACGGGCCGGTGATCGGTGCACCCCAAACAAGGAAGCGTTGTCCCCGCCGCACAGCACACACCGGCGCCCAGCGTTGGGGGCCAGGCACAGGCTGACCTTGGCTCATTTGTTCACCCGCTCACTCCGACGCACGCCACGCTCACCCATTTTCACGCCACGCGACGCGCACGCCACGTCAGAATCGTGACGCATCGCCGCCGCGCAGCTTTTCCTTTCTATTGCTCCACGGCCTAACAGGGTTTGTGTTCCCCAACGTGCGTCGGGCGTGCGTAAGCTCAGCGTACTACGTGCGTGAGGGACAGCGCAAGCAGATGTGGAACAATAAGTCGTTAGGCTAACACACGGGCATTAAAAGCGTGTAAAGCTTTTATAGCCAGTACTTAAACTCTAAATGGAGGTAAACATTCGGTAACAATCAGATAGTTCCATATCGATCAGATTACAAAGGCGTTAGGTATTTTGACCAAATTTGCCTCGGCACGGCATGAGCCATGGTGGGCCATGTCGCCGCGAGAGAAAGAAATTGACACGTGCATTGTTGGTGGTGTTAAAAAGGTCTGGAACTATCAACTACCAGGTGTCTTCTGGTCCATTCTGATCGTTTTTTGATCAATGCATGGTGCAAATGGATCATTTGTTGTCCGTAGCGATCTGAAATAACGATTTCACCAGGTTTTAGAAGCTGATGATACACCACACCTTTCCGGGCCCATCAGAAAGTTCTTTTTGGAGTCCTCCGACGCTCTTTGTTTGTTAAGTAAAAATCGCAATTTTTTATTTTTTTTTTAACCATTCAAAGCACTGTGATCTTCCAAATGCATGATCACCGTAAGCTTCGGCAAGCATTTGAAGCGATTCTGTAGCAGTTTTCTTCAGCAGGTAGCAGAAAAGCAATAAATGAATGAAGCAATGTAATGTCGCTAAACAATTAGGAAGACCAAATTGAGAGCTAGATCCATCTGTTTAACAGTCCGATTTTCGAGTTCTAGACCTTATCGTAAATGCGATCGTTCGTTCGATCAGTACGAGACTCCGAGAAATGGAAAAGCCGAAGCTTTCGACGGCTAGAACTAATTTTGTGAGCGTTGGAAGAACGACATTGCTATTCAACAAATTAAGAAAAAAAAAACAATCAAGATGTCCGAAGGTTTCCTGGAAGTTGACTCAAATGATCAAAAAGGAACCTCGACGAAGTTTTCCGCATTTAGTCCCACTACTTATTGACCAACGTGCGGCGCGTGGTGGAAGATAAAATCAACTTCCATTATGTCAGATCACTTGCGGGTTATGCAAGCGGCGGCTCGGGCGATTCGCCTCTAGAATCGCCGATCGTTGAGAATGGTCCGTGACTCCTACGCGCCGGCTCCCTTCGGACAACTCGGGCAGCTCGCAACGAGTATCGAGTGACTTTTGACAATAGCCGGAGACGGTGGTGTGCGCCCGCGGACTAATGGGCCACGTTAGATGGAGCGTGTCCGGGTCAGCCCCATTGCGGTCGCCACCATTTGCCTAACCTTAGCAGTCGCAACATACCCCAACGCTGTCCGCTGTCCGGTTGGCTTAACGGAGACGGGATGTGTGTGTGATGAGCGGAGACAAATCCCTTGGCGGATCAATCTCAGAAACCGCGGTCAACCGATCGCGCAACATCAAACGGGTCCGGGTTGGCCACTGGCGGGTGGCAAACTAACCAACTGGACACAACGACATTTCAAGATCATTGTTTACTGTGTGTGTGTGTGCGGGATGTTTTGCTTTATCGTTTGGCAGAACTTAGCGTATGTTTAATCTTCGGCGATCACTGTCAACACTTGACTCACCCGCCACCGCCGGCAGGATGGTGGATGTACTTTAATTCCAAAGCCAATATTTGGGACCAACTCTGCAAATGTGTGTGTGTGTGCCGTGTCATGTTTGCTGTGGCAGGAAAACAACAAACGGGCTCTTAGGCGAGCGGTTTTTGGCAACGACGATCGGTCGGTCGAATATCAGTTCGCTTTTCCTTTTATGGAGATTCTAGGAGACCGGACCCCAACGTCAACCACGGGACGGATGCCCGTGGCTTAGAACACTAATCCACCGGAGTATATAAAAATAAAGTCATCAAAAGCCACGGCGACACGGAAAGCGTTTGCGCGATTTTGGAGCAACCCCAGCGCGCCAGGCGTGATCGTCGTTTTACGATCACCTAAACGACGACCAACGCTTTTAAGTGACTTATGCTAAACTACTTCATCCATCGATCGGGCCTTGTGTTGGGATCACATTAATTTTTAACGACACACCGCCGAGAAACCCGAGCGTTCCAGTCGCGTGAGTTCCGGAGCAAAGCGTAGAGAGCGTATCGTGGTCGTCGCGAGATTAAGATTTATTTCCCTCTCAAAACTAAGCGTTCGGGGATCGTAAAGACGCCATCATCATTTCTCTACACGCGCCGTTAATGGCAATGGCGGGGCAAGATTGTGTTTTTTATTGGTCCGATCGGCTTTATCTTATCACCCCCGGGTCCGGATGCTAATATGTGTAAAGTAGTAACTGACCCGAGGTTCCAACCCATGTTTGGGGTTAGCGGGCGGTTTGTCAGCAGTCAGGTTTCTCTTCGTTTTGTCCAATTATTTTGTAATAAATTTTGTTCCATGCGCAATCTTTGGGGCCACAAAAGCGATCGTTTAATGTTGCAATTGCTGACTTTAATCGCCGCCCAGTAAAGCTCAACATTGAACAAAGCTCAACATTGAAAATGTCGTGTCGACTTGACGCGCGACAACCTTAAAGGACCCCAGCAGCAGTGCGTGTGTGTCAAAACGCGACTCTCGACTCGACGCTAGTAAAAGTAATGACTAATCACAGTCAAGTGAGGAATGCTTTTAACGATAGCGACCGCCACCGCCGACAATCGAACCGACGCGCAACCGAGGCCGTTGTGGCATTAAAATTCTTTCATTTTTTTTTTATTAAATCAAGGCACGGCTTGTTGCGCCACCCCCGAGAGGCAATAGTCCCTCCCTCCCCCGGCTTGGTCCGTTTCAGAACCCGAAATGTCGTGCCTTGCGTCGGAGTGCGCGCGCTTCGAGCTAAAGTTCAAGGAACCGGCCACAAGACGGTGCAAGACATCGACACAGACCAGACCATTCTGACCGACCGCGAGGTGATCCGTGCGTGTGGGAGTCGCGCGTCGCGAAACGCCGAAGAAGTCGGTCGACGAAGACCCAAACATGGTATCGTGCTGGCTGTTGGTCTCCCCGACCCGGGCCGGAGGGACTATGATTGATAAGTGTCCGCATTGCAAACTACTGGAACTTCCTCGCGCAAACAGCTGTCGAACCCGAAATCGCGTGTAGAACCGCATTGGCCCACAAAGCTCGGCGGAGTGCACTCCAAAACACGCCGTGAAAATAAACAAACCCGCCGCGGCCTCGTCCAAATGCCGTACAGGATACGGCCACTTCCAATTGAGTCCAATTCACATCGGAACCCCTTCGCCGTCCAGCTCTCTTATTCCGTCCAATTCCACAGGCATTATGACCGAGGGAGGCCCGGGCCGAGTAGGGTAAGGGCCTACCCGTATCATAATCGAACCCATAATGTGTCGCGCGAGACGAGTGGGACCATGGGCTTCAGAAAACCATTCCGGCTCGACGACGAGTGTTGCCCTGGGAACGTCTAGAGAGAGGCCACACCACGTGGGTACGGGCAGCAGCTGCAACAACCAGGCCGATTGGTACCCCACGTGGAAGAGGGCGAGGTTCTCTTGGTGGGTGCTCCCCGACGACCCACCCCGGCCCGTCCGGTGTTGATGTTGTGCCAGTTGTTCTAAATAAATTCTCATTCCACCCCAGCGTAAGAGAGCTGGTGGTCCCAACAAGCCGCCGATCTACATTCCGAAAACGTCGGACGGGGGCTGGGGGGCTGACTCCCGGCCGGACGTCAGCGGCTCGGCTCTAAAGCAACAACAACGACCGCCGAAATCCCGCATCAAAATCCGGCCACCACCGAATGCATCAGAATGCAGTCCGTGTAGGTTTCGGTGGTCCTCAGACTTCAAGTCAACGAAGTTTGGTTATTTTTAGGGCTCTTCTCGCTGCTGCTGCCGCCGCGGACAGCTAAATCCTCTTGACGGATCCGCGCACCTTACCGCGCGGGTTGGTGGCCGTAATTCTTTCGGCGGCTCGTTGCGCCCACAGACCTGGCCGGCCCCGGGACGATCGAGCGCGATCGAGCACTTCCGCATCCTCCTGCTGCTCTCGAACAGAACGGGGCAGATCACTCGCTGGGGATTCTATTTACGCCACGCTGCGGTGGCGGCCCACAATCCCAACTCCGTGCACTTTGCAGTTTGATGAGGGGACCGCCGTTTTATACGTATGTCCCGGGCCCCTGTTTCGAGTTCTGCCCGTGTGACGAACGACGTATTTAGAGCGAGTGAAGCTCACCTCGGGCTACAACACCCTGAACATCGTCCCGTCGCCGATCGGTGATGTTCTAATCAGCCGCGCGGCGACACTTGGTCCGACCGCCGACTTCGACATCTCTTTCAACGGCGGACCGCACTCGGTGTTCCCAAATAAGGACAGCGGCAGAGGGCAGCACTACGCCGCGCCGGATTGCCGGAGGGCCACCACGACTCTTGGCTCGCTCGCTCTCGCTCGTCGGGCAATAGAATGATTCAACAGGTCGCCGTCGTCGCGAGAATCGGCGCTTCGAGAAGTGGCAATTTCCTTATCCAGTGTGTAGTGGCGCGCGCGCGCGTGTGTCGTCGCTCGGTGGCCTTCTTCTTCGATGACGCGACGCGTCGAAGGTCAGACCAGGCGGCGGCGGAGTGATACGTGCGCCAGGCGCCAGGTCTGCGCGAGATCAACGTTCGGCAGCTTCGGCCGCCAAGGAGACCTTGACGTTGGGGTTGTCGTGTGGTTCTCTATTGTCACCGCTCCGCGCACCACGCCACCGGAACCGGAATTACATACCGGTGCGGAATGTGAAATGATAAATGGAGCCCCCAATATGGTGGGTTCGGTCCGTCGCGTCTAATCTCCCGCTAGGGCTCCGGGTGAGGCCTTCGAAATGTACGTATTCGCATCGTCGAACGGTAAGAGGGTTTTATGCAAATGGCGGCCGGCGGGTGGTTGGAACAAAACTAGTCGCAAACTGGCGTATCAGAGCGGTAAGCGTTTTCGGATAACTTTGGACTCGGCCTCGTGCCGCGTGCCACAGGATTTCCCTTTCGAACCACACACTCTCATTTGCATCCACCAGGCGCAAGTATGGGCAGGGCAGCTTTCGGTTCGGGCATCGACAAATGTGCGACACCCCATCAGTTCCCGAATTCCATCCGCACAAACGGCGAGGAACCACCCAGCCTCCCCCACCGGCTGGCAGGTTCTTCCGAAGATGGAAACAATTCATTATACAAATCACTTCGTGGGCGTCGCGGGAGGACAGATGCAGATTAACGGAATGTCATCAAGCGAAGCCCGAAGTCAGACCCGGAGCGATTGTGGCTGGCGCTGGGGTTGGCGTGCCGCCCGGGGGACATCTTCGCGTTAATTGATGTTAATGGTGCTGCGCCGCTGCCGCTGTTGCTGGCGCAGTAAATGGGAGCGACCGTAAACCATCGGTTGGAATCCAACCTCATACGTCGGGCTCGTCGGAATGTGCCTTGACAATTAATTTACGCGCTAATAATTTGAACACAGCCCGCGGGCCGCCTGAACAAGGCGACAAGTGCCCAGCGGGTCATTCCGATTAACTGTCAATCGGATCGCAAAAAGAGTATCCGTCGCGTGCGATCGCCTGATTCACGTTGCGCTCTTTATGATGGGGATTACAAAAAAAAGTGTAAGATCGTCCTCGCGGTCCTCCTACGCCAGCACATCGGTCAGCCTTGGCACCGGAGTGGAAAAAGCCCGTACATAAAGTGCATGATTTACCGACCGGTCCCAGTCCCGATCCGTGCGCGGCGACGAAAGCGAACGTTTAAAGGACAGCGTTCGAATCGGCCTCCGATCTTCGAAGGCTCGATCTTTCGGAGGCCGGTGACGGTGGTGGTGGTGACCGTGCCCTATACTCTACCTACCTTGCAGAGTGCGACGCCCGTGTCCAGCCGGTCCATGAAGTTTTCCACGTTGATGCGCAGCTCCGGGTACATGGTGTTGAGCCACTCGGCCAGATCCTCGCGCATCGCGTACAGATACTCCTCGCTCGACTTGAACGGCCGGTACGGCCTAGACTCCAGCAGTACGGTATTCATGTTGGCCTAGTGTTTGCAGTAACTCTTCGGTGGTTAGGCTTTGCCTTTGTTGGGTCCCCGTCGGGTTCTTTTCACTTCTGTCACGCCGCCAAGCCGTCGCTTTCGAAGACCGGTTCGCACGATATGATTGTTCTTATTTATTACTATCTACTAGTTTGCAGAGTGCAGAAACAGGTAGAACCCTGTGGCGCTTAGGGCGGCTCTCGGTGTGGCCCTTTCACTGTCGTGCATCAGTGGGACTTTCCATCGAAAGGAAAGATCTGTAACGAAAAAGACGAATAGTGGGTCAAAAGGTGACGCTCGCAAGAAACAGGCCAACGCCAACGCCGAATGAAATGAAACCGACCAAAGACGAATTTAACGATCACCGAACAACGGCCGATAATTAAACTCTTCTTTAATCAAGAAACGGTGAAAGATAAACAAATAATTAGAACCAAACAGACGCGGATGAAAGCAAAAACCGTGTTAACTAATTATTCCAATTATGTCCGTCTGGAGGGGCGCCGCCGCCCTCGGTCGGTGCCCTCAAATTAGAACGAACGAACGTCAAGGTCGTAAAAGGCGCAATCGAAAGGTGCGCAGCGAAAGTGACGGAGGCGCTAGTAAAAACCAAGATAGAATCAGACAAGCAGAAGCAGAAAGAAGGAAGCGGAAAAGGAAAAGCGAGAGAAAAGAGCGCCGCATCGTAGCAGAAGAAACGTCGAAAAGACGGAAAACCGAAGAGCGAACCCAACAAGCGAGGAGCTGAAAAGTCGTGAAACAAATGCAACGACGATGGCGCCGTCGCCGGCGGCAGGTTAATTGGAATCCCCCGCGCCCGAGCAGCAGCGTGACCGTCGAGAGCGTCGAGGCCCATCGAGTTTCTTCCTTCTCTCCCACACACACTCACTCCCATCTGATGTTCCCGATGTTCCCCTTTGGAGTCGGATTTCGGATCGGTTTCAGGTTTCCCGCCAGCCGGGCGGGACGGCGAAATGGGATATGCCAACATAATCTCGCTAAGGACATCAGGCTACCAGCCGGGGCCATGGTCTAGGCGCCACGATCCGAGCAAATGATCCGCTAATAGCTTACACCACCTGTCTTTGGTTTAACGGTCCCCGGGACGGGACGGGCCGGTCCGGGCCCGGTGATCGCGGCAGCGCCGAGGGTGGCACTTTTGATTGCCACCTCAAAAGATGTTAAGCCGACCGCCGATGGTCGATAATCGAGAGCGCACGCGAAAGTAACGAGCCACTTTAACACCTTCTCACGGCTGCCCGGGTCTCTGGTAAACTGTAGAACGGAAACCGGAAACCGAAGGCGAAGTGGAGCGCGAACCCTTCGCGCACAGTGCGACGAATGAAGGGTGACACTTACACCATATTTCAGCAATTATTAAAGCTCACTTAGCTCGCAAGGGTCAGCCTAACTCAAGCTGGCCGTCCAAAGCTCGAGTTTTAGGACCACTTGGAACCAGCTTTTTGTGGGCTCATCTTCTGCCCCATTCTGGGCGTTTTTCGATCGATGCAAGGTTCAAATAGATCATTTGTTGTCAGTAGCGATCTGAATTACGGCTTTCACCTGATTTTAGGAGCTTGTGATACACCACACTTTTCTGGGCGCATCAGAAACTCCTTTCTTGGAGTCCTCCGACGTTCTTCGTTTGTTAAGTAAAAATCGCCATTTTTTAATTTTTTAAACCGCTTAAAGCACTACGATCTTCCAAAAACAAGCTTCAACAAGCTTTTGATGCGATTCTAGCACGTCATTTACAGGCACAAAAGTCGACACGGTTTAACCTCTTCAAATATATGTTGCAAACCAAACTTTTTTTACCTCAAATCGTATACCTGATATCAAAACAAGACAGTGTTGTCAAAAAAGCATAATGAGGAGCACCAAATTGACAGCTAGAGCCAATTTTTACACCATCCGATTTTTTAGTTCTAGTCCTGTTCTTTATCTAAATCTGTTTCTTTAAGTGTTTCCTGGAATTAGTTAATTCTCACTTTCCGAGGCGCAATTAAAGGATCGGAGCATCGAGAATTCATAACAAGAGGGTCTACACCGAAGAACGTAGCTCAAGTAGCTGCTGGATCGGTGGGTCGAGTCGGGGAACTTGTTGGCCGCACTGCCTGCTATACACAAACCACCGAGGGTATGCAAAAAACACGCCAAAAACAAGCATAATCCGCCCGGGGGCCGGTGGCCGGCAGATACTTAACAGTATGGCCGCTTTTAATGGGTTCGTTGTACGCCCCCGATGGGTCGGAATCCTCGCACCGCGAGGGTCGACCTGTTTATGGCTGACCAAAGCTAATGAGTTCTTTCCGTTGCGCGCCCCGTAGCACGGTTGACATCTGTCGATAAGGGCTGCGAGATAGGGACGCGAGCGTGCGTGTGTGTGTGTAGGCAGCAGAAGGCGTGGGGGGCCCAGGACACCCCCCACACGCCGAACCAACCCACCACCGATCGGTCAATCGGTGGTAATTTATTGTTCCATTTAGGTGCTGTTATCGGCGAGTGCGTGTTTAAAGTGCGTACTCGGCTACCGAAGTTACCTTATCTTCCGCGGTCGGTCCGTACTTCAGTCGGCATGGAAAAAGCTCTCCGATGCAACTTCATCTTGACTTCACCCTGGAAGGCGTAAAGTCGCGGGGCCAGTTCCATCGGAGTCAAGTAAAAAGCTGTGAATTGGCGCACAATTTGACTTTTTAATGCTCCGAGCTCCGGACAGCGGCCACAACGCACCTGACCCCGTTGTTCGAGAGGAAGACCCACCACCAGCAATCTCTCGGGCGGGGGGGGGCATTAAGCATTCATGACACCCATTCCGCGGTGGAGTCGATTGACCATTAGACGTGAAAAATGGGTGCCACAAACAAAGCTGACACTTTAGACAACAAAAGGATTTACGGTTGGTGGTGGTCGAAAATGTCTTGTTCCTTCCACGCTCTTTTTGACAGCCCGTTGACACCGTTCCCACCGGTGGATTTTTACCGCCGCCCAACCGACCGGACCCCGATATTTTGACACCGATGCGAAATTCGCATCGCCAAAACCGCCGTCGTAATCGGCCACCGGTTGGCCACAGTGCCCGCCCGCTTGGGGAACTCGTACTTTTGGCCGCTACCAGCACACCAACGGCTCCTATTGCGCAGAGGTTCCCTCGGCAGAGGATTGATGCAAGAGGCCGGGGCTCGGGGCTGAACCGAGCCGAAAGCACCTTATTAGCGTCACGCAAGTTTGCTAAACACACCTCGCGATCGGAACGGCCCCGAAACCGGGAAAACAATGTATCCTTTGGTGGGCCGGTGCGCTACCGGTGGTGCTGGCTGGCTGGCGGGGTTCACGATCCTGCCGCGGACGATTATTACACGGCCTTTGTGGAGCCACATTTTAATGAAGAAATATTAGTACGCTCGACTTCATCCGTCAATCCGTCGTCGGCCGGGAGACTCCGCCGACTTCAAACGACTCGCCACTTCAGGCGGGAGATCCTAGCGATCGGTCGGTCGGTCGGCCGGACGGCGGACACAAATACCTGGCCCGTGACGTGTCACGCACGCTGCAGATTTGCAACCGCCAGCAGAAGAAGCCGACGGATCGCAACAAAATCGCAACCACCGAAAAGTGACCGCATTTTCGGCGTGCCGCCCGCTTCATTACGCGTGCGCCTGGGCCCCGGGAACGCGCGTAGAGGCGGGCCGCCGCCGCCACCAGCATTCCAATCTGATGTTGGGCCACCCGGGTGGAACCGGGTGGACCCGGACGGGCGTATGGTGGGTCGCGCGAAATGGGGTCGCGCGCATAACGCCCCGATCTTTGCATAGGCGCCGGCGTTGCGCCGCTGTCGTGGCCAACAATTTTGCGCGTGCGAGGTCCACCGTTTGACGACGTCGGTTTTTTCGTGGCGATAATCTTGCTGCGGTCGGTCCGGGCGTTTATAAAGCAATAAAATGATTCATTACTCTCGGACATGGGCACGATCGGTACGATCTGTTTGTTTACACACCGGCCCTGCGCCAGTTTGGGGAGTGGTAGGACAGGCCGAACGGACTAATTGCCAACGGTGGTAGCAGTGTGTAATCGTTTCCGTGGCACACGCGCCTCGCCGAAGTGTTTTTGGTCGCACAATAGAATGGAACCATATTCTGCACCCCGGAGTGGCCGTGTCTTATTACTCGTCGGGGTTGAAGTCTCGTAAACCGCGAGCACCGTGAGAGTTTTCCGCACCGAGGCCCCTATTGGGATATGCTTTTCGATGGGAGGCGCAGTCCCGACACACAAAGAACAAATAACCAGGCGGCCTGAGGGGTTAGCTAACCGTCCGCCAGGAGTAGCACGAAAGTTTGCCATAAATTCGCCATAACTAAACGCAGCACGCAGGCTGGCCAGGCCAGCGCAAGAGGTGCGGCGCATAGAGCGAAAAGCAGGAGTTATCCAACGTAAAGCCACCTTCGCTGGCGTGGCGTGAGCATAAGACGCCAGCGCTCTGATGGTGGTGGGAAGCGAATGATTAGATTATGATCTCGATCGTGTTGCCGTGTCGGTGATGGCCCGGCGCGGGGTCATCTTGATGTGATAAGGGGGCGTATTAATGTTTCGCTTTTTAAAGGGCTTTTTATCGGTTGGGCCGGCGAAATTGCCTAACGAGCCGCGTGCGAGCCCTCGAGCTCGCACTAATTGGCGCCACGATAATTGGGCTTCGGTTAACATTTGTGGGCAACAATGAATGGAGCGTTGGGGTTTTTTTTGGGAACCATCATAAAATGGGACAGAGCAACAACTTCATTAAAATCGCGAAAAGCCGAAGCCCCGAAAAGTGATTGGCCAGCCCCGGGTGGGTGTGTGAACCTTCGTTTGGACAAAGACCAATAAAGCACAGGCTCATGGGTTAAAACCAACGCGCCCGGGAGTTGAAAAAATTAATAACAATAGGTGATAAATTGTTTGTATTTTAATTCTCTTTATGGATTTATTTATTATGACGGTCAGAGTCATGTTAAGCACCACCTTAAAGCTTTACGCTTAAAATGATGGTTCGAATTGACGTGTTTCGCTTAGAAACCGATTAATCGGTGCAACAAAAAAACGAAATAAATTAAAGCTCCCATTAGGCGCTTCACGTCGCGTTAAACAAACATACTCAACATTCTAGAGTTCCAAAAACGGCCCATTCACTCCGGCCACTGGCATCCGCAATCCGGGCGTTGCATAATTGATAACACGAAATAGGTATCAAAAAAATGTAAACATGCGTAAGCGTAAATCACGGGGCCGCCACACGGAAGGTGTTAAAAATGGCCCGCGGCGTAAATCAAACCCGTAGCCTGTAGCTGGATGAAGAAACCAAACCATTGGCCACCGCCGTTCGAGGCAATCGCGATTTCACGGCCAACGGATTTCGGCTGTCGGGCCGGGTTGGGCCAACCGTCTGTCACGCAGCGGCACTGCGTATGTTTCGACGAAATCAACCAACCGAACCATCGACGGATGCAACTTTATGTAACCCGGCACCGCCACCAACATCGCTGGATGCAGTTGCGGTGGCGAGTTTAAAGTGATTATTTGTTTAACCTCGAAACCGAAGTAGCAAACCGAACGGAACGGAATTTTTATTAGCTTTTATACCAGCCACTGGCCCGGTCTGTCCTGGCCGGACGGAATGTCATAATATTGTTTGGCCCACCACCCCCCCGGTCGGACGCGAAGGTTTTACGTTGGACATCATCAAAATGCGCCCGGCCCGGCCAAGTGGGTTCATAATTTAACCGCAACCCACCGGCTGGTATTTAACCGATCGAAGACACCTGGTGATGTTGATGGCCCCTTTGTGCAACATCGACGGGGACCCAACGTGTTGCAGCTACCGACCCACCCGGGCCATCGGGACCGCCACCGCTGTCACCGGCTGTCAAAATAGCGCTTCCCAAAAGAAACCGTTCGGATGTTTGGTTTTAAATTGAAATGTAAGACACAATGTGAAACCTTCCATTTGGAGGCACCCGGCCGTGCCACGGTGAGCGCGACAAGAAACGGGGAAGATGGTCTGGAAAGAACCGCGCCACAGCAAAAAACAACACCACAGTGTGCAGCAATCGATTACGCCGCTCATAGACGCCTATAGGCGCATCAGCCACCCCTTCGCCGAATGCGGAAGCATGATTAAAAGCATAAAAAATCCATCACCAAGGTCATCGTCGTCGTTGTCGTCGCCGGTCGACTGAGCGTGAGCGAGTGAAAGGAGCGAACGCCAGCCGCCGTGAGCGACTGACTGAACGGAAGAGTCGCACAATGCGGGCAACAACGACAAAAAATAGAAGGGTGAACAATGTTGAAGAGTAGGAACATCAGGGCACCGAGTACGGTGCGGAATCTGCGCGTGGCAGCAAAGGCGCGTTCTGCGCGTACGAGAATCATTTGCACATCCTTTCAAGCGATGCCCTGTAATGGGCCCATTGTTTCGCCGTTGAATGATTAAGCGCTACGCTAAATTACGTCGAAATATTATGGAAACATTTGTCACGCCGAACGTCACTAGATAAATTATATACTTATATGAAATCTGAACGGAAATCTAAAATTAATTAATTAATCTTAATAATTCCAAGGACCATGACTTCATAAACGGTAAACATATTGATAACAGCGCTGCGTTCGACAACTTACGATTGAAGGCAATTGTTGAATGAATGATTTGATACTTGAATAAAATTTTACAATCAAACCGTACCGAAGTTCGCCCTTCGCCGACGCTCTCCCCGCAACACAATCACATCGGCTGCATTCTTTTGCGTTTGTTTTTCCTGCATTCTCCGCTGCACTTCTGCTGCAATCAATTGTTGCAGATTCGCGCGGCGTGTCTCTCACGTCGCGTTCAACATATCCCGCTCGCGCGAACAATGCGGCTGTTGTTGTGTTGTCGGCGGGAGAGAGACTTCCCGACTTCCCCAATCAGCGGCCCTCTGCCACGTTTTCCCATCCACCCTGCGTTGCGTTTGTTTTTCTCCGTTCGTTCTATTTTCTCTCGCCGACCGACCCAAGCATTCACGGTCGACGCCGGGTGGTGGCGGCTGGGATGCAGGCAAACAAACCAACAAAAACCCAGCCCCACAAATCAATGAAATTAAAGAGATCTTCTGAGTCATGGACGGCGCTGGGATCGCGAGTTAATAAACAACAAAAAAAGCCGATAGTAATGGCTGCTCAAGTGGTCGATAAAAGAGAGATTCGATTCGCGGCACTGCGGGACTACTCCTCTGGCACACTAAAGAGGGGGGTAGTAAGTGGGCTAGCAGAGGAGAACCCGCGCGTCACTTCTTTGTGATGCTGGGGCCGGCTCTTGATAGCGAACACATAAGAGCCTGCCTGGCTCTCAAGAACTCAGCTTCGTCGTCGTCGTCGCAGCTTCCGGTCGCGATTGTCATTCGGATCGATGACCTGCGGTGACTTTTTGAAGCCGACTCAGACGATCGAGGTCTCGCGTTTGCGTAACCTGGCGCCCGCGACGATGACAACGACGACGAGTGTGTTCCGCGGAACCAGCGGACGAACAATAAATTCCATTAAAAAGTGTGCAATGGACCGCAATACAAAAACCCCCTGTTCAAAAGGACACCACCACCGATTGGAACCTAATAATGGCAGATGGCCAGGCGCAGTGTTGAAGATTAAAAAGTCTGCATTTTATTGCGCCGTCATAAATCAAATGCTGCTGTAGCTGCTGCCGCGGGCCAACAAAAGCACGTTCTTTCGGCGGGGTGACCATTGCGCGAATCCCCAAAGCGATCATAAACATTCGTACGCACTCCGTTCGCCGCCGTAACAGCATCGCGTCGCGACGTCGCCAAATGGCCGTGATTGCCGTCCCGAGCTGAGGGAGCGCAAACTAGTGACATTACTCTTACTAGTGGGGACCCAGCACATAAGTATGCTAATCGGGGCCTTCCCCCCCCCCACCAGTCATCGTTCAAACCGACTGCTGACTCGTGATCGTGGTCGTTGTCGTTGCGAAGTGGTCACACACTTTATCTTTTACTGCGGCGCCCTCCAAGTGTGTGTGGCGACGGAACAAAGTGTCACACTCACTCTCTGAGGCCAAACCGCGCGCACTCGGTTTGAAGTGGAGTTGCAGTTTCTAATCATCGCCCAACACCCACTGCGCCCACTCGCGCAGCTGCTGCATATTTATGCACCGAGCCGACTGGGCAATCCAGTTATTAGACAGCCCCTGTCGGTGGGGCTGGAACGCCAAAAAACCCTCCCCCCGCTTTTAAAGACACCCCGAGAACAATCGGCCATTCGGTGGCGAACCGTGGCATGGCAAGTGACGGGCCAACGGGCTCACGCTACGATTAGATTAGAAATGGGTCAAACCGTTTAGGACGAGGCCCGAACGTTCGTTGCTCTGTGGCCCCGTGGCCACGTTGTTGGTCCGAATGGCCACATGAAGCCGCCTCCGGGAGCACCGGGTTACGTATTGATTTTATTGCTTCTTCCTGTCTAGACGAGGGCTGTCAGTTTGTCGCCACGCAGCGCCACATGCGCTAGGTTAGGCACCGCATTTTCTTACGTTTGTCGCCAAGCTCGTTAGCTCGTTCTTTGGATCACTAATTTGCCTACGAGTGGTGTAAGTTGTGTAAAACCACCCTGAGTTCCATTCGTTCCGCCAAACAATCCATGTCATTGTTCACCATAATGAACCGAGCCGATAAATGTAGAAAGGCACAGAAAGTGAGAGCGGCGCGGCGTTCGGTCGCTGATGTCATCGCAGTGTTTTCGTTGTCGTGGTCCTTGGGACGGAAGATAACACAGGCGGCCTTTATCTATCCCCAGAATTGAACACGCCGCCAAGGGTGTAAGTGCTCTATTACTGGAAGGTAAAAATGTGCCACCCTGCGTTGAGTCAGCGTACCGTACCGAGTGTCATCATTTGGGGTCTCTCTTCTAGACAAACAAACCTTACACGTCTACCATTTTGCAACAGGAACTGGCAAGGCTGATCTCAGTGCAGCGTATAATGATGGATTAGCATGAGAATGCATAAGACTGTTGAAGGCGGTTCGTCACCCAACGGGGTTCGAATGACCGGTAAAAGGGGTACACTTTGAGGTCGTTTCGAAATTGAATCTAATCGCACCACGACTACCACGTAGCAGACCGGGCTTATCAGTGCGTAAAGGCAGGCCCCGGGGTGGCGCACATGTATGTAACAAATAATGCTGCGACCGATGAAAGGGTGGCCTTGCCGCCGGCCGGCCAGCCGGTTGTTGATGTAGCGCCTGGTTACGATAGACAGTATCGGCCTATCAACCAGAAACTCCACGCTACAACGCTCGTTGTGGCCGTTTCGCCTATCACATATGCAAGCAGGAGGGCAGAGCATAAGGGACCGTGCGAGGTGCGTGTTGATAAGGGCGTGCGAGAATACGGATTCGTGACGAAGCATCGTCGGGCAGCGAGATTTTTTGGTCTGTTCCCATTGAAACGTGGCGAGATTTGGCGAAACGTTTGGGTAACTTATTTACTTCTTCGCCTTCATCAATCAACCAAACTGATTTGTCCGAGTTCGAACGAAGGGATGACAGACGGACGCTCCAGGGCAGAAGGATGAGATTCTTCTCTAAAAGCGACCGAAGACAGACGACCGATTAGGCAGCGCAGGAACCTGAACTGAAAAACCGAACAAAAAGGCAGATTCGCCGGAGGAAAATTAAAAGAAAACATGGGATAGCTCATAAACCGACCGACGGAAAATAAATGTCTCCCGCGGCGCGACAACCGCGAAAAGGCAGCGAGAAGAGACGAAAAAGAATGCAATGAAGCGGCGGCACCCAACACTGCAGATTGCGTCGCCGACGACGTCAGACCACATTAAAACAGCACAAACACACAAACACACAGACAGAAGCATACGTACCGAATGATTTCCGTTCTCTCGGCTCGCCGGTTTGTTAGTACGCCTGGCACGTCTTTTTTTGTTTGCCTTGTGGTACTGCTCTCTCTCTCTGTCTACTGCTGCGATTCCTCAGCCGCTTCCGGTTCCGTCGATGTCTGCTGACACGCTGCGACTGCTGCCACTGCACTGTCCACGGTTCCGGCCACTGCTGAATGGATCGCGAAGGATACCATGCTGACGCGGCGGATGTTCACTACTGTTCCGCCGGCGGGGCACCGTACCTTTTCGTCAAACACTTTCGTTGGTTTCGTTCGCACTGTTGCGGCCTATTGTTATGCACGGTTACCCGGTCACAAGGAAAACACTCGGAAAACTCGGATTGCTCGGTGGAAAAAAAGGGCTGGAAAAAGACACATTTTTTAGCCGATTAGCGAAGGCTACGCGCTCCACAGTTTACTATGTTTCCGGTTGCGAAAGGCCGGTATGAGAGACTCGCGCGAGAGAAGTATGCTATGGCAACATTGTAGTCGGCCGAGAGAGAGAGAGAGAATGCGGTTTCAGAGAAGCTTCTCTTCGAATGGCTCCAAAGTACAACGCGAAAGCCAGATTCGGACTGTGTGAAACGTCAAAATACAGAATTGTCCCCAAAGGAATTCAGAATCGATGTTGCTTCACAACACACGCACACGCTCACGAGCAGACGGAACTGGTGACAATAGATTCCGACCGCACCAAGAGGACTTCGTTTGCTGTACGGGTCATAAATTGTTTCCCTTTTTTTCCCTATTAACCCCTTCCGTGGCTCCGCGAAGTGAGCGAAGCGGACGAACGAAGGATCAAAAGGAAACGGCCAATTGAACCGCGGGTCCAAAAACGCGACAAGCAATAACAATAATAATAGAAAGAGTGAGAGGGAGATCAAAACGAGTAAAGCAACACAAACAGCATAACAAATGCGACACCCCTGTCTTGCAACACCAGCCACCCGTCCGCCGCGGCCACCGCGCCGGACATCGTGCACTTCTTTGCGCTCTTCCTCGCTCCCTCTCGCTCGCTCGTGCGCTCTCTTTCTATCGCAGTTTTCTCATCGCACCCGGCGTCGTGTGTGATCTGCGGTCGTGACCCACGGAAACCGCTGGGTGCTGGCGCTGGCTGGGAAGAAGCCCATAAAGAGGAAGGACCAGAAAAAAGAAATGGCCAGCAGCCGCGAAACACAATGCGACAGAAACTCACGCCGGAGTGGAAAACTCCGGCCAGCTCCAGGGAAATTCCTTCCGCGCGGTGCGATATGCCGCCAGCCACGATAGGCTCCTTCGGGTGAGTGAGTGTGTGTGTGCGTGTCCCACCTCGTTGGTGGTGGTAGTGCGTTTTCTTCCTCGCTGTATAGTGTTTGCACAGTAGGCGAACGGCGTGTAGAAAGCATTGCACAATATTTACATCAGCTGGCCACGGCACGGAACTGCCGTACGATTTGTTTATTGAAATGCCCTTGCGTAAGGGGAGTCTTCAAAAATTCTTCACATTCTAGATTCTTTGTTTCGAATTATTTTTTCACCTTCTAGAATCTAGAGCGCAGAGTGTTTCTCGGTCGGGCTGCTTCTAACGAACGGGAAGCGCGACCAGCATCCGGACGGCCGCGCGCTCGAGAAGGGGGGGAATTTAGGGGTGACGAAGCGCATAAACATAAACGGAGCGACGCCCGGGGCAACCACTTTTTTTTTGGGGGGGGGCAGCAGCTGAATTAGCAGCTGAGCGCAGGCAGCAAACGAGCGCGGGCCAGGAGATGGAAAAAAGTCATTCGACTAAAACCAACATTTCAAGGCCTACCGGTCGAGGCTGGGGCCGGGCCGGGTTGATTGGCTGGCGGCCAAAGCCCAACGACGCAGAGAGTCTGTCGCAAGCCCTGCGCCTTGGCCCGAAGCATAGCCGGAGGCCGAACGGCGACTGGAGCAATGTTGCCACTTTGTGGAAAGAACAAAAGTGTGGTGGCCACTGGGATGGGCCAGCATCCGGGGAGTGTAGCATCATTCACGCTAAAAATGGTTCTACGTCCTTGGACGGGGAAACTGATACGGCTCCAAGGTACGCTCTTCCTCACTGTGTTTCGTAGCACTCTCGGTCGTATCCTGGCGGTGAGATGAGACCGTCCTAAGCCTCGCGGCAGGATATCATTCGAGGACGGACAATAGTCAGGACACTAATCCCGCAGGCACGGCACACACACACACGTTCGATCCATGTTTTTGATGCACCACACAACAAATCGGTCCGCGGAAGAACAAAACACTGGGAGGCTCACTGGAAAACTATGCGCTGGAAACTAAACACACGCCAAAAGGGGCATCGCGCAATCGCAGCTCTTGCGTGTGTTGCCGCCGACCAGCTGAGGGGCCCGCACCCCGCACTCTCTCCCGCAGCCACGATTCAGAACAACGTGCCGTTTCTAGTGGTTCCTTACCGCGATGGAACACGCAGCACAAGAAAAAACGCACGTCCTCACTGTCGCAAGTCAAAAATGAACTTTTTATTTTTTCTTATGAACTGCAATAGCCTAACGTTTGTCTCTTTTATACACTCTTACTTTTGTTGTTAATTTGTCCTACACGAAAACCGTCTAAATATTTATGAATGTTGCTTTTATGAATCCGACGATTTTTGAACCTGACTTTGAGTTTTCGAACCTGACATCCATGTTCAAACTTGACATCCGAGTCTACCGAAGAGCGGGCGAGAGATGGAGAGACGTACGCCGAACTGGTCGTCTCTTTCGCTCGAATCGCCGAACGATGCGTTCAACTTCGGGCCCGGCTTCGGCCATCTCACGCGCGTGAGAAAGCCCGCTTCTCACCAACGGGATGCAAGAAACGGATTTTATAATTCTCAAAATCTGATTCCTGCCACACACAACTCACTCGATGTTCTTGGGCATTTTTTTTTAATTTCATACAACCCTTAACCCCCCAAAATTTTTATAATTTGGGCGTTTGTATTGAACGACCGTATATTGAACTGCCACGTGTCCTGGAGCCTTTCGCGCGCATCCTGTGCCCGTACCGGAATCGCGGAAGGGTGCCGCTGGACATGCCGGGACATGTGGGGTGCATGCTCTGCGTGTGCGCCCGTTTGTGTGTGTTTACATGGGTCGATGTCGGTGACATTGAAATTATGGCGAACGATGACTCAAGCCTGCAGCTGCGACGAGGAGCACGCGACAACAGGATCCGAACATGAAGCCGTGCGAACCGAAGGAGAAGGCTAAAAAAACCCGGCCAATCAGCGTAAAGCTCATGATTGAGAGGTGTAATTTACTTATTTTACTGTTATGACTGCACTTTACCGAAAGTACAAGCTATTGAGATGGAAAAAGAAGGGAAAAACAAACCACGACAGCCACGACGCGTCTGGATTATCTCGGGGAAACCTTTTTTTTGCGCCATATTCCGATCGTACATCAAGTCATAAAGATATCATTCACTGCTGATTCGAGTGCGAACCTGACCCTCGTCGGACTCGTTTGCGCAGCGTGGCTGAAGAGGAGACACGGCACGGGTTGTGTGTGTTTTATTCACGCACTGTTTACCCCAAAGGCATCCAAAGTTTATATTTTCCCATCGTAAAAACGGGAAGGAAGTGCATTTCTGTTGCACCGACCCGTCATGCGGTGCGGCAAAAGAAGCGACTAAAAGATTGTTTGTCCTGCGCCTAACACCAACACCGGCTGGTGGGAAAAAACAAACCCAGCAGTAGTCAAAGCGGTACGCTTGTGTCCAGCAGAAGCTCCTCAGCAAATGACCGGTGCTTTACGCGAAGAAAATAAAATACTAAACTATCGTGCACATGGGTGCACCGCATGACCCACAAACACTAAGCACGGAATCAGGAAAAATTGCAACTGCCGCAGTTTTCCTCGGTGCAACGGCCCTGACGCACGCATTGCAATGCACCAAGCCATAGCACGTAATGCCGTCGTCGTCGTCGTCGTCGCCGAACGAACCACAAAGTGCATCGCATCGCGCGGTGTGATTCACGGTCACACCGTAGGCTTCGTCCTCCAGCCGAGAAAAGGCGTTTTCCGTGCCCCGTCGTCAGGCGGCGGCCCCACAATGACATCGGAAGCGAAACCTTTGCCTTCGGATGACGAATTATCGTTAGTCGCGGCTGTTTATGAAGACATCACGGCACGCACGGAACTGGCGCATACTGGCCACAGCCGTCGGTTTAACCTTCCGCTGCGTTATCAGCCTCCGAGCGCCCCGCAGGAGTTCCGACGCCCGGCCAGCAACTTCCGACGGGCGCGGCGCGAGGTGTTATAATTTATCGCCTGCGCGCTGGCACGGCCCGACGATGGATGGCGCAATTTATTAATATCTTCGACTCCGTGGCTCCACCGTTCCATTTCCATTCCATTTGCCTTACTTTATTTTTGCGTTGCGTCTTGCGGCCTTCTGTTTTGGGTCCTGAGCCGGTCGGGGCGTCCGTCTGCCGCAGGAACGCTTCCGGCAGAGCATTGGCTTCGGGCAATGCTTTTAAGCGTGTTGCTTTTGACGATGGTTTCGAATGCGTTTGCATGCCGTTGTGGTGTTGGATTGGAGGACTTATTTCCTCGGTGCCGCGGCCTCTTCCCGGCCGTTTGTCAACCCGTCTCGAGCGGAAGTGGAATAAATTTATTTAAACCATATTTTGGGTGCCAAATGACATACTTTAGGCAACATGGGCTACATAACGGCGTTACATAATCGGTATCGCGCCGCAAACCACTTACCTGGAGAGCACACGACGGTGATAGATTTTCGGGCCATTATTTAACTTAATTACTAAAAAACATAATCCATCGATGGCTTTGACCGTATCGCCCACAAAAAAAAACACACACACACCTCCCAACACGAAACGGATTGCTTCGCGCGGGGCAAACTTAAATAATCGGGAATGGAGCGAATGGAGCGCTAAAGACGGAGAGCGGCTTGGCGGCGCATAAAACCCAACATGGAAGACCGAAAGGGCCCCGACCGAAGTGAACCAAAGGGAAACCAAATATGACTGACTTTGGTCGCACTGACGAGCAAAATGTTAATTTCATGCCCATTCAATCATACTTCTCGTCACCCCGTCTGGGCGGGGACTGGAGCTGGAGCGGAGGGCCGCTGGTCGCAAACAAAAAGCATGATGTTTGGAGATGATGAGAAAGAAAACAAATAAACAAACGAGCAAACGTATAAGGTTACGGTGGCCGCCAGTTATGCTCGGCGCGGATGCTGTCTGCGGAACAGACTTCTATTTTGTGGCGGCGGAACTGAAGAACTAACGGCCCGAGGCTGCGGTGCGGTGAGGGGGTACTGAGTCATGCGGCCATCGTGCCGGGGGCCCCTCGGTAAGCCGATGCCCGTATCGAGCGACAATCGGGAAAACTTTTCATAAAATATGTAAAGTATGGCGAGCAACAAAGGAGAGAAAACAGAACCGAAGCATTAGATCATGCATCGGCGTGTGCGCCGGCGGGAACTCGAGAGAGCGTGAGCGGGGGTGGTGGGGAGGAAGCTGCCGGCACCCGCGTACCCGCGATACGCGACTGATCAGTTGGCGAGATAAAAGGAAGTCACGGAGCCCATAGAGTGCCCTTTCCCCGGGAGCCGAAGGTGGAACATCTGGAAGTTGCCTGGAGATCTTTCAACTTTCGATGAACAGTATTTCCAGTGAAATTTGTCAACCACCCAGCTTATTACCAAAGGACAGTCCGTGCCACAGAGAACAGAGCTAGAGCGATGGAAAGTGAAAACCACCAGATGAAGCCCCTAGGATTCAATTAATTCCAGGCAAAACGGAATAAATATCGATTCTTAAAAAGTCCATAAAAAGTGTTGTGAGTTACTGCTGAGAAAACAAAAAGCTGTGTAGCTCACCACAGCGCATAATATACAGGAAAGTAAAACTTCTGTTTAATTCTTTTACAGGACAAATAGGGAACTACCATCTCTGGTTGTCAATCATCACTGGCATGGAAGTGTGTGATCTTCACATTTTTCGCACCTCTTCCCCGAACGCTGCCACAAACCCAGTAAAGCCCAGTATTCCGGCCATAAAGAAGTTCCACCTTGAAGTGGCGCGCAGCTGGGAAATGCAACAGAGCCTCGTCCGTCCGTGGCCTCCGTATCCGTACGCAGATCGATTTCTGTGGGTTTTCGTACGACTGGGGCCCCGGGTTTGAGGTTTAGGGCTCGTCGTCGTAAATCGATCGCCGCGAAACCGAGCAGCCACGCTGCATGCTGCGCCGCTATGCGCCGCTATGCTCTACGCACTCTACGCCGAACCTCAAGAGGCAACCCCGGAGTATGTTGCCCCAAGCGATAACGACCCACAGCGAGCGATAGGGTGAGGCGACGGCTTAGGACAGACAGAGCAGAGGGCGCAAACAAACTAGAGGAAGAAAAATAGAGGAGCGAGAAAGGGAGAGTGATTGAGTGAGGGGTGATAAAGGGCGGCCAAACGGCCAATCCGTGATCGCGATCGATCCGTGACTTTCCATGCGGCACGACTGCGGACCGCAAGGAGTCGTCGTTTGCCAGCTGTTGTCATTTTTCGAACGTTTGAGGTGGCTGGCTGACTGTGTGTGTGTGTGCGTGGGTCAGTGTGCAAAAGGAAGACAGCTACAGAGCCGCGAGTGCCGAGCTCAGTTGGCACAAGAGGAGAGGGCCGGATTCCCCCACAATCACCCCCCAAACCAGCCATCCATTATGGAGCGTGTAACCAAAACAACCGATTCCGATGTTTATATTATGCTGCGCAGCTACGGGGAGCATAGACGTCCGCTCGGCAGCGCCAACCGAAGAACCACCCACCCAGCCACCCACCCAGCTGGTCACGGCCTAACAACGGATCATGAAGATCATTTCCATTCAGTCCGGGCCGCGGGCGGAGTGGAGCATCGGAGGTGGTTATGCTCATGTTGGTGCCAGGGGTTCGGTGGAGGACATAACACCGGGAAGCAGTGTTTGCTCGAGCCCATTGCTGACCATGTGAGCCCCGGTCGAGATGACGGCGTCGTCCCCTCGCAGTGTCCATAACGATCCTGAGAGCCCCTCGGGGCAGATAAATCATTCGTCCGCGGCCCTAGACCGACATCCGCGCCACCGCCGCCCGCGATCGCGGCGGCAGTTCCCAGGCTGGCCAACGTGGCTGTGGCGCAGGAAGGCAGGCGGCAGTTGACGGCGATGACGATGTGTCGTTGACGCGGCGCGCGGTCTCCCCTTTGATGGCGTCTATTTTCATGCCGAACCGATGTCATGATGGCGTGTGGTCTGCGCCCACAGTGCGCACCCCGCACAACGCGACCGTAATCTTGTTTCCGATTTGTTTGGCATTTGTTCTGAAATTTAAACACGGTCCACTCGGACGTGGCTAAGGTGACATTGAATTAAAAACATCTCGATCAAATAAATTACACGAAATATGTAAATCAGGAGAGCTTATGCTCTAATGTTAACTCTATTATGAACTCTATCTATTGGCAGTTTGTCAAAGTACCACCCGGAACTGTATTTTTAACATTTTTGGTGAGTTTATTATCTAATTTTTGTTTTTTGTTTATGCGACACACCGAAGCTAAGTTTGAAGTCTTTCTGTCTATTAGTTTGATTACAACAGCCCAAAATGTAGTTTCACCTAAGGCAAGGTTGGCGATTTGACGTAATTATGGAGCGAAGAGGCCACAATACATGCTTTAAAAGGAATTGTTCGGATGCCACTCGTTTTATTTAAATTGTAAATGTTGTAAACGGCTGAAACCGAAGCTCAATTTCAACAGTAAATCAATTGCCACTGGAAAACCATTATTGTAGCATGCAAAATCTAGAACAACTTATTAAACAATTTATTCAATGCATTTTCCATAGCTTTTAGTATATGGAGCTATGGAGATATGACGTGTCAAGAATTGCTTAAAAAATCGATGCCTACTATTGCTCATAAATGACGCAAATGATGCTTTGCCAAAAATTTCCCACAGCCCGTGCGGCATTCAACCGTCGGTCACTGTCGTCCACCGGAACGAATCCCCGGCGGCCAGTTGGTGAAGTTATCGGCTCGCGGACCCGATGGATGTAGACCAAACGAGAAAAAAGGAGGCGACAAACACGTTTAGCATATGCTCGGCGCCGCCGCGCGGAGCGGCTAATCATGGCCGTCACGCCGACGGTCGTGGCCGTTCGCACGCTCCACCGCCATATTGCACGGACGGAGCACCCAATCGCCGGGGTGGGACACGAGCGCCACACATCGATGAAATCGCCCGTCGCAGGCTGGCCGCGGCGGCACGAAACTGTCAACCTTTATGGAGCCTCTGCTCTGCTTCTGCAGCCGCAGTTCAGTTCCTTCCGCCCAGGCTCGAGACGTCGCCCGCCGTGGACCGCTCCTTCCCGAGCCGAACCTCTCGCTCCTGCCGTGGGTCCGGCTTCCAAAGTTCAACAGTTTCAACAGCCCCATAATTGCACATCATGGCGGAAGATCACCAAACTCGAGAGTGCGAACGAGAGAGAGAGCGAGCGGAGCGATCGATGGCATAGCGTCACGAACGGCCAGCGGCCTACCGTTGCGATGCGGCGTCCGCGGGAAAGGATCGGGCGCGCTCAGCGGGGATATAAATAATCGTGAAATCTTGAAATGCCCATATTCGGAGCCCGGAGCCCCCCAGGCTGCGGCCCCGGGCCGGGAAGATCGGCCCCGAAAGGCTCCTCCGGCGCGTCGTCATTGACATTGAGCTGCGCGCGGGGCTATCGGTTGTGCTTCCGAATTCAACGTGTGCATGCTCCGCACGAGCAGAACGCCAAAAGTCAATGGCCACCGGGCTGGGGCTGGGGGGCGCCGAGCGCCATTGCCCTCGGCTCGCAGCCAATCGGTTCTTTGCTCTTTCGAGACCGGGACAGCGCCGCCGCCGCCACCGGGAACATGGGCGCCACAGCCAGCCCCTGCTTCCGGTGCCGTTCACCGGACCCAGCTGTGCGGTCGGCAGACCGGCGGAGCGTGAGTCAGCAGCGCACACAGCTGGGGCGCTACCGAGATGGCGTTATCCTCGAACGTGTTTTGCGCGAGCTGCACTCGCGCACGCGTGAACTGACCTGCCTGAAGGTCTACATACGGATAAAAGCCGAGAAAAAGGAGACGCAAAACAACGCGCACAAACACACGCACACAGCATAATGCACAACAACATGACAGATCGGCAGCAACGCGCGACGCGCTGGCTTTGGTTTGTGTAATTATAAAAATTGTGTTAACCCTTCGGCAGGGTCTAGGTCCAATTATCGGCCACCGCCACCCCAGACGGTGACATTCAGTCGAGGGCCGCGTTTTGGGACGTAACTGGAGCACCTCGCTTGCTAAGGCGCTGTGCGAATGTTCTGATCGCTGCGCTCGCGAGTTCGTGTTAGATAGTTCACATCCTGCCAAACTCTTGTTGCGCGTACTTAACTAACTTTGTTATAGTAATAAAGGTGTTTTTCTGCAATCAGTAATGGAAATTTGCAAAAATTTGAGCAAATTGTTCCCGGCCGCTGCTGGATGATGTCATTTGCGCCCCATCAAGGCTGAAGCGCAGAACACGGTTCGTCCAAGAAATATTGGAGGTTGTCGTTGCTGTTGTTGTTCGCACTGATTGCGCTGCGATTGGCCGGACGACGGCGGACAGTGTGTACCCACATTCCAACGGGAAACATAATTTGTGTTTTATGTCCGCACGGACCATGGGAATAAATTATGTCTCTTCGCCAGCTGCGGCGGCCGCGAGGCGAGCATAAATTGTTGCGGAAACAGACTTACCCGCCCAAAAAACACGAAAGAACAACCAACCAACAGTCCGAGTGAAGAGGAAATAAAAATAATCTCCCGGTACACGATCGGTTAACAAGAAGTGAAAATAATAAAGGAAAAATGGCGACCCGGACGGTGTTCGCTGCTCGGATGTAACGCTGTCCGCTCCCGTCGTCGTCGTCGTCGGAACTCCTTCGCTGCAGGTCACAGTGATTACCAACCTTCCGCCGCCCCGTTTGGCTGACCTAACCTCCCATAAACATGACACACACACCGCGGCGAGGGGTCAATTGACCGAACAGCGCGCGATCGATATGGCATTCCGAAGGTTGTGGCCCGAGATTAATAGCACCCTTGTCCGATGGTCACCGCGGATCGTGTGCTACGGCGTCGTAAACCATCATTGATCACGAGTGCAAGCTTTAACCTGAACCCCGTCGCGCAAATGCTGGCCTTCCCCGCGCTCTTGGACGATCCGCGCATGGGAACGGACGTTTGCGTTCGGAGTTCACAGTTCGCGTGGAGGACATATTTTTTGAGATAAAATAAGAAAAAAAAACAACCAAATAGAACATAAGGTAAAGGAATCGATTGCGCACACCTTTGCCTCGAGTGAATTGAAGACGATCGACCGACGCGGGACCAGGATGCGGTTCCGGCCGCCAGCGTCCGGCATTGTCACCGGGATGTCCTTCCGATCGGGTTGAAGGATGAGCGATGACGAATCGAAATAAAACAACCACGGATAACAGCTGGTTCCCACTTCCTTGCCAGTACTCGTTATCGGTAAGTAAACAGTCGGTGCAAAATAATGGACATTAAATCATCATTACCTTCTCACGGGGTAGTTTTAGGTTTTTTTTATACTTTGTGTCGATTGTAATAATAACCATACCATGCTTCCTGCTGTTCCTCAATATGAGAGTGTAATTAAATGTTTTCTTATCATTTTGAAAAAGGCATCAAGCTGATCAACAATGTTTACAATAGGGTTCCGCTTGTTTCTCCGTAGTTCATTGTCGAATTCCTTTGGTAGGAAGTTTCCTACTTATGCGAGACATGATTTATCTTTTAAAATATTCATGTTCCAGCAACCATGGGGCCGTGGCGCCAAGCACAACAAACAGTACAGCATCGTGGCAAACGGCCCAAACTGGTTGCGATAGTGTTCACGAACGGCAGGCCATCAAACTATGGTCAGATAGCGATAGGCCGCCGTTAAAAGCGTATAACCTGCCTCAGGGTCTCTCAAGAACTGTTAGGTTTGAACGGCACCGAGGGGGTGTTGTCGACCCGAACCGTGCAAGATGTAGGAGGAAATACTGGACAGCTGATTTTGGGTACGAATTTTACCGCACCCGTCCGTCGGCGGAACCACTTACTAGGTCTATGCGATGCAAAACGGACTTTTTAAAAAATGGCTGTACCCGTCGATTGGGACTTCCCAGTTTAGCGGTTCATTCATCATTACCTTGTTTTGACATCAGGTAAATGAATCCAGGTCGCAAAAAAAATTTCATCAGTTTGCAAACGGCCGTTGAAAGGGTTAGACCATGGCGAGTTTTGTGCCCGAAAAAAGCATTTTACGGGGAGCATTACTTTTTTGTTATCTGTTAAAAAAAAACGGCTGCAGAAGCGCACCGAATGCAACTTGAAGCTTACGGTGTACACGCCTTTTGCAGATCACAGTGTTTTGAGTGGTATAAAAAATTTAAAAATGGCGATTTGGACCTTTCCAGAAAAGTTCAGCCAAGAACTCCAAAAAAGTTCGGGGACGTCCAACTTCAAGAACTGTTAAACGAAAACGACACGCAATCCCAACATGAACTCGCGAATCAACTTCATGTCCATCAATCCAGCGTATCCAGACGTTTGAAGGTCATGGAGAAAAAATTATTAACATGTTTTGTGTGTTGAACAACAATCCGTTAAAAAAAGTCCGTTTTGCATCGCATAGACCTAGTATGAGGTCTGGCCCAATGCTACCGATGAGATGTGTTATTGATCCGGTCGCTGCTGCTGCTGCTGTCGGTCGGCCCGTGATAATGGCCACCGTAAAGCCAATTCCAAACGCAACGAGAATCGCGGCGGACCGCGACTCGATCCACACGTCGATGGTTGTTTGTTCCACTGGTTTCCTTTTATGGTAAAGCCCACAGCGAGGAACGCGTATCGAATTTCTGCAAAGGACGTCCGCATTGTCCGTATGTACACTGCTCCGGTCGATCGCAGCACATAACGCCCGGTGGACGGTGCGCTCGGCTTTGCTTGTTTCGTTATTTATATTTTTGTTTTTTTTTTTGTTTTTTTTGCTGGTCCTCCGATCAACCGTCCGAATGTCGCGTAACGGCAAACCAAGACTCGGCCGGAATGGCATGATGATTGGAAGGAAATCGAAATCAACGAACTACAAAAAAAATCCTCAAACAAGGAGAATGAAATTATGCTCTCCGACAGCCGCATTACTTCCGGTCACCGGAGTTGAGGGACACTGCGCAGCACGCCAGCGCTACTTCCGGAAGGCGGACGATCGGTTTCAAGTGCATAAAAATATGAATCAAAAACCTAAAGGCTAAACTGAATCAATTTGTTTTTATGGGAATTATTTTTATCATTGTCCGTGAGTCTTACTCGAAAAGTTGTTGGAATTTGGTTTGCATTGATTCCAATTGCATGGGTGATGTTTTAGAGCCATTGTTAATTGGAATAAATCGCCGCCAATCTGGAGCTTAAGCGAAACGAAACTACAAACAGACAAGCGGATCCACACACACAGAGTATACATTATATCCTTGCCCTTCGTACAAGATAATCCCCGCTTATAAGGTCTCCGATACGCTTTAAAATGCTCGATCATAACTTCTCGGCCGAAACAGGCTTCCGCTCAAACAAGGCAGTTGGTTCTCCATCAAACGCGAGCCAGGCCAGGAAATTAGTGAAACGGTTGAATTGACGATATTTTATCATCCTGTCGTGTGAAGGGCAGGATTCGTTGATCAACACCCCGCTTGAGATCAACAGTTCCTCGCCACCGGCGAACGAGCGGGCGACTACGGCGCTCACATTTCGATACGTCCCCGGCCTTTAATTAAGTGCACATAAACCGCTTACACATTTATTAGCCTCTTTGAGGTGCCTATTAAGGATGGAAATGTTTGCGCACGGCACTATGTTCCTCACAACTACCCCGTTTCAGGTGCCCTTACAAGGAAATGAGCCGTCGGTTAAGATCATAACAGAATATGCGCAAACAGGGCACAGTGTTCCGATAGTTGGCGAGCGTAGATGAGTTTTAGCTCGACGGCAGCAACGATACAATTAACTGTCCCCTGAGCCAGCGATTTTTTGTTTTGCTGAAAAGTATACCTACAATTAATCAAAATGGTAATTTAAATTCCTTTGAACTTGTTGCGCCTCGTCGTTGCGAGGATTTCAAAATGTTCCTAATGAAAATCATATGCAGAATTAGGAGATTCGTTTAATAACCTCTCTAGCCGCAAACTTTATCCGGCCCAAAGTTGATTTTCGGAATTTCTTCTCTATAGGATAGGCTACGCCATAGCATGTTTCCTAGTGGAGTAAATTGCGTCCTCCGGATTCGGGCTCAGCTCACCACTTGTTTACTTGATTTCCAGACTCGTTGATCTGTTTACGATGCACACCGAGTTTCGGAAAGTGCACCGATAATTAAATATTTTAAATGCAAAATACGCACGAAGCCATTTCGAAATTACCCTGCCAATTTTCTAAAGTAGGCAGCAAAAGCGAAAGCACGTGTGCCCAGTCATTCAAACCGCAGCATGTGCGGCTTTAAAGAACTGGACTGGACTGGACACTGATGCTACGTTAATTGAGAAGCAAACGTGACTAGCATGGCCTTAGTACATGCTTTTTAAAATAGCTAAATCCAGTTCTATCCACTCATTTTCTGCCTTTGAAATTATTGTCTTTGAAACTAAAATTAAAAAATCTAACGAAAATATATAAATCTTCGATTTCAAGATACATTAGGAGAGTTTTATTAAACTTGAATATTCCGTTGCTGGATTCCGCTGTTTGTTCGGTAGCGCGCTGTGTTTACTGATTGATTTCAATTTCCACATCGGACCACATTGCATCGCTCTCGGACTCCATCTCGTTCGGGCCCGTGGTTCGTATTTCGATCATTTCCAGCGGTGTGTCCGGCATATCGCTGCCTTCGTCCGCCATCGATTCAAGATAGGAAGTGGTTGCACCAGTGTTCGACGTACTGCTCGTGTTGCCATTGTTTTGTCCCATTGCCAGGAGGCCAGCCATTGCACAACGGTTCGATGGATCGAGGCTGGGATAATATTGAACAAGAGTGATTAGGATTGTTTAGAGAGCGTGGCCAGTATTGAAACTGTGACGGTTAGACTTTGACTCACTTTATGGCCATCGTATAGTGTTCCAGCGCTCCCGAATGGTCCTTATCATTGATCAGCACATCGCCCAGCATGGCGTGTAATTTACAGTTTTGCGACAGCATCACATGCTTCTTCAGTAGCTCCATACTGCTGGCCATATCGTTCTCGCGTTGGTACAGCTCAGCCAGCAGATACACGGCCGGAAGATAGTTTTCGTTGATACCGAGCGCCTTGATGAAGAGTGCCTTCGCCTTGGGCCGTGTCGCCTTTTCCTTCATGTATGTTCGTGCGAGTAGCTAAAAGAAATTTGGTTGCGTAAAAGAAGGATCAAGAAAACAAATCATGCCACCCTTCACAACAACTGTCTCCGCTTACCACCAACATTCGTGCCGTTTCGCCAATCATTTTGACTGCCTTCAGTGCCTGCACTTGTGCTTCACGCACACGGCCCATGTTTAGATAACTGTCTACCAGCACCTTGTGGATTTCGTATCGATACGGTGCAAACTGTTGCGCGTACCGCAGATGTTCGATGGCTTGCTGGTACTTCTTCAGCTGCAGCAGGATCTCTGCCTTCAGAACCAACGCTTCCAGGTTGCGCGGATTCATGAAGCAAGCCTTCTGCACAAAATACACCGCTTTGTCGTATTTGGTCGTGGAGTAGAGGAACTGGGCCATCACGAACCATATCTCGGACGAGTACTCGTTCAGGAAGGACGAGGCGGGCGTAATGAGCTTCTCCAGCTCGTTTATCTTCTTTTTCTTTGCCGTCAGTATGGCAAGTATCTGGAGCCCAGCCCGGGATTGTGGTTGCAGGCCGTGCGCTCGCTTGAGCGCATTGTAAGCGTTCTCGTACTCACCATTGTGGTAGTAACACTCGCCGATCAGCACCAGCAGCTGATGGTAGTTGCGTAGGGCCGTGTTCGCCTCGATGCTACGTAACGTTTGAATTGCCTCGGTGTACTTGCGTGCCTGGATGTTGGCGTGCGCCTTTATCCAGCTGCTCATCCAATCGCTACACTGAGGCGCAAGCGATGCATCCACAATCAGCGAGTTCACCTCGATGCCCTTAATCCCGAGCGCCAGCAAGCCCTCGATGGCTTCGAATGCCAGTGGGCAGTCCTTTAGCACCTCTTTGTAAGTGCCGATCGCGGTTCGCTCGTGGCCATGGTTGTGGCACAATTTACTCAGCAACATATTAACCTTCGGGGTGCGCTGCTTGAGGGCGAGCGTCTGCAGCAACACGACCGCATCCCGGTAGCGCTTGATTTCGATCAGACACTTGGCCGTCTTGTACTTCAGTTCCACCTCCGACTGGAGATCGACCTGCCCCGGTTGAGCCGGCTTACAGTTGGGTGATTTGTTTTTCGACAACAGGCGTCGCAGCTGAATTGCCTGTCGGTAGACGACTTCCGCTTCCCGAAACTGGCGCTCGTGGTATAGGGATTCCGCGTAGTAAACGAGAGTGCTCAGGTGATCCTGAGGACTCAATATTGCACGGTTCGTCTCGTGGACTGCCAGTACCAGATTGGCCTGCGGGTTTCAAGTGAAAACACAAAATAGTAATTAAAAAGCTAGAAAAAGAAAGGAAACCCAAGAAAAACAAACAAAACACTCTACGAACCAACGTCGCTGCGTTAGAATACAGCTCATAGTCGAACAAAATCTTCAGCTGTTCGAAAAGGGTCCCCATTGTGCGAAGGGCTTTAGAAAACGGTCTTCAATGCACAAATTTTCACCAATAAATCACAAATAAACAATTGGCAAGCAATTTTTTAGACGCCGTCGTATTCATTCAAAACGGAGTGCTGTCACTCTGACAGTTATCCAAAATAATCGATGAAGCGGTGTTTCTATTTGCCGCTATAAAATCTCGGTTAGCAGTAAAGTAATCTAACATCTTTGTTTAATTGAACAAAACAACCAGCAAATAATCTTTCACAAATTTTAATTTTGCTGGAACAGTTTTATTTTCACTGACCCACTGTAAATATTGATATTTTAATATTTAAAAATTACAATATCAAACGGAGTGCCTTATGGATCGGTCGGTTTAGAGCCTACTCAAATCGTCCTTCTGCACAAATCAAAACATTGCGCACGTCATTAAGTAATCTGTTTGCCGGCAATGTTATGCGGTTTCAATGAAGGGTTTTATCACGTTCGCCAGTTTCACTTACCAAAAAGTGTCCCCGTTGTTCGGTGTATGTCGTACGATAGGAACCGTTGGAAATGGATCGGCAAATCATACGGCTCGTTTGCGGGTTGCGAAAACTCGAACGTTGGCAATGGATAAAACACGCTCCACAGCAGCAGCTGCCCCGGCCGGGGGTTTCGACAGTCCGTACTTCATAAGCCGAGGTAATCCTTCGCCGCAGGTGCAACAGTGTAGTAAAATTTCGTCATCCTCCATCATCAGCTTGCAAGAGAGTATGCAGCTGAAAAAGCGTCCCCGTCGTCGCCGGGAGGACGAAAATGAAAAGTTGGCCAAAGGCTACAAAACGGTGACCGCCTTTGCCACGGCGGACGAGTATGATCTGGAGCGGTTATTGCGGGGATTGCGCGAGCAAAATTTGTACGAACCGAAGCAGTTCTTTTCGAGCGAGGACATCGAAACGGAACCGGACGTGCTACACGTCACGGCAAAGTACAAGGTGGGCGACGAGTGTCGCGATCTGTACTTTTTCCGCGAAGGCACGGTGGTCCTGTGGAACTGTACCGATCTGGAGAACAGTAACATTCTGCGCTTTCTGAAGGCTTTCGAGCAGGACTCGTACAACGAAGGAACCGTGCTGGAGGAGAGCGAATCGATGTTGTACAATTACGACACCACACCGCGCCTGAAATACAACAGTTTCTACGTGACACAGGCCGAAGAGTCCGATCTGGAGAAGTACACCTTCGCCAATGCCATGTCGTTGTCGGTGAAGTTGGGCATTTGGGAGGCTTCACTCGAACGCTATATCGACTCGATGGCGTACGTAACGGAAGATCTGAAGCGGGGCAACAAGATCAAGATCACACGCTCGGAAATGCTGCGGCGGACGGGCGAACTGTTTGCACTGCGGCACGTTATTAACCTCAGCTCCGATCTGCTGGACACGCCGGACTTTTACTGGGACCGTGAGCAACTGGAAACGCTCTACAACCAGACGTGTTCCTACTTCAGCATCAGCCGGCGGACACGCGTGATGAACGAAAAGTTGAACCACTGCATCGAGCTGGCCGACCTGATAAGTTCCAACCTAAATGACGACCATCACGTACGGTTGGAGTGGATGATTATCATACTGATTATGGTGGAAGTGGGCTTCGAAGTGTTGCACTACGTCGATAAGTTTATGTAATTTCGCCCCGATTCCTTTGCGGTGGTGAACTGATAGTGAATAAACGATACGGTTCAAGGAGGTGCCGTCACTAATGTGTTTCCGCCAATCAATTGACATCATACCGGTTTGATCAACGGGCTTGGCAAAAAAAATCTGGCCATTCACGGTACTATCATCATCGCGTCCATTGTGCACATGTGATAAGAGACGATCAATAGATAGGGAAAAAAACGAAAAGCACACAAAGAACGTGCGTTCAGTTCCGCAATGTGTAATCATTACGATCGGCCGTATAATAAAGTGATGACAAAGTGGATAACGCTTCAGTAAACGAGATTAAACCAATTTCTTTCGAAAGGGGAAACACTCAATTTGAAGTGGCGGCCAATTCACCATTCTGAAACTAAACCTTTACGCTTCAAACTAAATGCAATCCTTGCTATTTTGAAGTAGGTAGTTGCCGTTAAGTTGACTTCTCAAGGATATAAGGACAGCTTGCTGACAGAACCTGATGTTCTTGTTCCGGCATCATAACGATCATTAGCATCTGGAAAAGGAGTTTATGCATTACGATCGCGAAGGTCGCATTTGCAAATCATTCTTGTACGGCCACCATCGTTTTGCCAAGATCTACGATCGCCCGCCAATCGGTACCACACGAATCGAATCACGGAGGGAGCGATCCGATCGTAACAGACGCCGCTGATGAATGTACGGAGAGAAACACACGCAAACACAACGATAGACATAACCGCGCTACGATGCCACGTTCTGCTCAGCGGCACAGGTGTTCGAAGGTTTTGTTAAGCTGTTGGGTTGAGCTGCTGCGAAGGTGGGTTGCAGGCTTCAGTACCCCGCTGACCACGGTACCAACAAGAGCAGGTTAAGATCCGTAGCACTCTCCCGGTCAAGTTCCTAATGGAGAGGGATACGTTGCGTGTTGATTGAAACAGGAATTTAGTTAGCATAGCCTCGGTTGGCCAGAGGTCACCGGGGGTTCAAGTAACGACCACATTATAACGGGAATCCTTGACCTGCTGTTGGTTGGTGTGTCTGTACACCGGTGTGGCCATTAATAAAGCACTATGGGCT
The DNA here is from genome assembly GCF_943734635.1 of Anopheles cruzii. Taxonomy (NCBI): domain Eukaryota; kingdom Metazoa; phylum Arthropoda; class Insecta; order Diptera; family Culicidae; genus Anopheles; species Anopheles cruzii. Next base: position 27,403,558 of record NC_069145.1, read on the forward strand.
GTCGTTCTTCGAAATCGGTTAACATCTCGAAGGAGGAGACACCCTCCAAAGGTAAGGATTGTGACCACCTTCTTCTAGAAAGGATACGAAAACTCATCCGTTCCTCTGCTCGGAATGGCTCCAAAGTGAATAGGACCACTTCCCAGTCATCCAATCATAGGAATAAAAAATCAAAACGTGTTTGGTGGGACCTGCCGGTGGATGATTAATAGCGGAACTACGGCCAATCCGCTCCGCTCAAACCTTCCATCGGAAGAAGTGAAAGTGTGAAGCATTATGTTAGTGAATGTGTGCGTGATTTTTTTATTGCTATGGTTACCGTTGGTTATGGTAGACGTACCACAGTGTACCAGTTATGCTCGACAAAAAAAATGTAACCTGCTAACGACGAGTTCCTTCGAATTGACCCTGTTCCTCATACCGGCCGTAAGAGCGATGCAGTCTATGGTTGTTAGCAATTAAATTCTTTAAACCCCGATCTTTACTAAGGTCGTTAAATGAGAGCACGTAGTGAACCAAAAGTCGCCAAGTCTTCGGCACACGTGTTTAACACACCACGTGCAAAATTTAAACTAAACAGCCGGCAACTCTCGACATGTATCGTCGTTACAACTCTCGGTAGAGGACTACAAGTGATTAACAACTTATCTTGGGCTCCATTTCCGGTTGCCTGTCGTTTATTGTAATCTATCAAAAAGTCGGTCAAGACTTCTCGAAAGACCGACCAACCGTTAGTGCCACGAACAGAAGAAGCATGGCTTCGGAATCAATAGCTAACCACAATGCAGAATTGGCGTCCTACGCGAAGGCCAATGATGTAAAATGCGAGACGCCGCGTTCATGACCATTGTAGTGTGGCATACGTATGTGTATGTGTGGGTGAACACTAGCATTAGTCCGTTGACTTCGGGAAGGGGTTTCGCGCTCTACTTGTGAAGAGCTGACCTTGGCGGCACTTTTTTTTTATTGTATAGTAGACTGATGGCATACCCCTTGGAAATCGTGACTAACAGCCGTGAGAGCAAGACACTGTGAGACTTTCCTGACAAACACGTGGCCAAAAGTTAAATTTGATGAAATGAAATTATTTATTGACTTCATTTAACGTGTTCATGTGTGTGTAACGTTTTAATGCAAATACATTTTCATATGTTTTAGGGTACAGAAAAAATTACTTGAACGAGGGATTCCAAAGTGTTTGAAATAACGATTTATATTTTAAATTTCAAGATTCGACCACTGGCGACCAATGAAGAAGGATTTAGATTGTGCCTCACAGCCCACGAAGGTTACGGCCGCTGGCCTCGTAGGGCACTATTAGTCTTTTAACTACTTTTCGGCACATAAAAATCATGCCGCTATGTTTGGCATGAGTCTTTCACTTTCGCAAACCCGTGCCCTGATGGGACCTGTGCTGTCTCAGGGACACTTAGGGTCAACACCGGTGCCGAATTTACCACCAGAATCGGTTTCTGTGAACCCCACCGTGAATTCCTTTTGGCATGCGAAGGGGAGCAGGTTTTTGCGTCACGCACGCCGTTGGTGACAATCCCGCGGGCGCGCCTGTATTGGTTCCGGCGGAGTTGTTTCCTTGGCAACGGACCGTTTCGCAGCAACAGATAGACACTCCGAGCCATTACCGGAATGACGGAAACCACAAAAAAACCCGATCCATCAGAAATTCCGACTCCTTCGATCGGTGCGAACGTGCTTTCTTGGCTTTCCGTGCGGTCCGGTGCGTCACACACAATGATTTCATACCTTGGTAGGGTCTTTTTCGCGTTTTTTGTTTTGTTTGTCGTTCCGGGAAGTCGGCTCCATTCATTCGACGGTGGCCTTTCCTCGAATTAAAGAGAGTCATTGCGTGTCGCGGCCGACTCGGGCCTCCTCTCAAGACTTCTCCCAAATATCTTACGATTGTTACTTTGTCTAGTTTCTAATGGTGTTATATTCTCTTCCCTCAATCCTACAGCATCGAAAGTGACTTCGGCAGTAACTTCGACGCCGGGTGGAGCTTCGAACGATGACGAATTCATCGAGGATGTCGTGTGTCGGGAGGAGGAAATCGGCGAGAATCAGATGAAGCAGCTCGAGCTAGGCGAAGGCAAGGTTCTGCTGGTGCGCCAGCGCGGCAAATTGACCGCTATCGGTAGCAAATGTTCGCACTACAACGCCCAGCTGGTCACGGGTGCCCTTGGCGATGGGCGCGTCCGGTGCCCCTGGCATGGAGCCTGTTTCAACGTTGAAACGGGCGATATCGAAGATTTCCCCGGAATGGACTCGCTGCCGTGCTATCGAGTGACGGTAACCGAGAAAGGCGAGGTACGGGTACGGGCGAGACGCTCCGAATTGGCCACCAACAAGCGGACACAGCCGATGGTACGTCGAAACGCGGCAACCGACGATCGGACTTTCGTCGTTATCGGTGCCGGACCATCGGGAGCGACGTGTGCCGAAACGTTGCGCCAGGAAGGGTTCGCCGGGCGGGTGGTGATGATCAACAAGGAACCCTACCTGCCGTACGATCGCGTGAAAGTTAGCAAAACGATGGACATGACGGCGGAAAAATGTCTGCTGAGACCGCAGACATTCTATGACACGAACGACATCGAAGTGATACTCGGCACCGCGGTTTCGAAGGTAGACGGAGCCGGAAAGGAGCTTACGCTCGACAATGGCTACAAGATTAAGTACGACAAAGCGTACATTGCGACGGGTTCCAATCCGCGACGGCCACCGATCGAAGGGGCGAACTTGCGCAACGTTTGCGTCTTAGTTTCGGCAGACAACGCCAAAGAGGTGTACAGCCAACTGGCCCCCGAGAAGCGGGTCGTTATTCTGGGAACGAGCTTTATCGGATTGGAAGCGGCCGCGTACTGTACCGGAAAAGTGGCTCGGGTTACGATCGTAGGACGGGGCGCGGTGCCATTGAAGGAATCGTTTGGCGAATCCATCGGTCGACGCGTGATGGAGATGTTTCGCGAGAAAGGTGTTGAGTTTATCATGAACTCGGGCATCAAACGATGCATTGCGGATGAAGCGGGTGCCGTTAAGCAGGTCGAGCTAGCGGATGGAAGTATTCTGGAAGCGGACATCTGCATTTTTGGCATTGGATCAACACTGTATACTGAGTTTTTGGAAGGTTCGGGAATTCCACTGAATCGCAACGGTTCGGTAGAGACCAACCAATACCTGGAAACGGTCTTAGAAGGTGTGTACGCCGGTGGGGACATTGCAAATGCACCAGTCGTGTCAAACGAAGGCCAACCGACCACGATCGGTCACTACCCACTTGCGCAGTTCCATGGGCGGGTCGCAGCATTCAACATGGTCGGAAAGGTCACACCGCTACACGCGGTTCCATTCTTCTGGACCGTCCTGTTCGGAAAGTCGTTCCGATATAGCGGATACGGAACGCCCGCTGAGGTTATCATCGACGGCGATCTGGAGGCGCTAAAGTTTGTCGCAATCTACATTGGCAAAACGGGGCGCGTTGTTGGGATGGCTTCGTGCCAGCGTGATCCGATTGTGGCGCAGTTTGCCGAGTATTCTTCGCAAGGAAAAGTATTACACAAGAGCGACCTCGAAACCGACCGGTTCGCGTGGATTTCCGAAATTACGGGACCAGCCAAAAAGAATTAGATGGAGTCACTGGTGTACACAATATCTATTTCAACGACTGTGCAACGAGCCACGTTGCCATTGTTATCGGTTATACACAATTATTTAAACGCATTGTTGTTGTTGCAAGTGCAAACTCTAATTGTACAATAAAGCTGTGCTATAATGTATATTGATCTGCATTTCCTAATCCCAAACGTTCTTCACATCGAGATGCGCCAGTCGCTCCGCTATCGTCACGTGAGGTTTCATTTTCAGTTGCTCTTCGCGCCACTTGGCCACGATCTTCTCCTTCTTACCCAGTTCTTTCGCGTGGCCACTCGATTGTTCCTGCAAGTACCGAAGAACCGGATCGATAAACGTTCCGAGGTTTGTGAGGATCAACCTCAACGAAATGTGACTTACTTTCGTGAGATAGGGATGAAGCAGTAGTTTCATGTTTGCCTCGGTTTGCTCGTACTCCCGGACTAGTGTGGCCATGGAACTGTGAGTTACCCGCTTCACCAGCCGATGTTTACCACGAAAGATATGTCCATTTACACTCTTTTTGAAGAAATTAACCACCGTGAGCCTCATTTTGTTACGTATCGCGCAATGTTTTCGTTGCCCGGCTGCGGCTGTCAACAGACATTGCTGTGCTTTGCTTTGTCAAGGTTCATAGAACGGCGGTCCGTGACACAATTGATAGCACAATATCGTTTCAGATACGTTGGTGGAAGTTACATTTTATTACACAATTGCACATCGAAATACGTATGAATTTAATTGGCACAGGGAAAAACTTTAGCTTATTTCTACTGCTTTTCCATTCGTCTCATTGACAGAGAATGATAATGACAGGTCTTCTAGTGTCATTTCTTCTTTTCGTATAATGAAAATCGGTGGACGGTCTGAAAGAGAAACGAGTACAAATTCATGCGGGGTCCCAATAAGTTTGCAAACACTACGCCTCACCGCCGCTACTGCTATGGCTAACTTCTAAAGCTTCTTCCACTACCGATAGACCTCCTTCAGTCGTTGGTTTGGAGCTAGAGTTAATCGTCCGTTCGGTCGATGTCCGTTCCGTGGTAGTACTACTTGGTGTGCTCTTCACGGAGATCACACTGTTCCGTTTGGTCAAGTAGTTGTTATCATTCTTCCGCAGCCATGCTTGGTGGCTGGAAGGTGCCGTCTTTGGGCGACTATCCTTCGATAGTTTCCGTCGTCCAGACTTTACTCCGGTGCGAGGTCTTTTGATACTTTGGGCACCATCGGTTACATTTCGATTAATCATCTGTTTGTGGAAATTAATACGATTCGTAATAAACTGACGGTGCGTCAGCACAGTTTTCACCAGCCACTGTACACCGTAGTTTAATCCGTCGTACTCGTTGGCTTCTTGGGAAGCATCGACCCAATTCCCACTGGCCTCCACTAAGCAGGGACATCTGTACCGATTGGCAAGGTACTCGACGTCCAAATACTCGCAAATGTCGATACAATCAACCGACTCGGGAAGGTCCTGCTTATTGGCTAGAATAAGAAACGGCTTGCCAACGAGAAACTCGTGCGCCATTAGGTTCTGGAAAATTTTATAAGACTCACAGATGTTGTTTATGTTGGAAGCATCAATTACAAAAATTACAGCTAGAGCCTAAAATTGAAAGAGCTAGATCATTACAAGGTACGTTTTCTGCGCCATTGTATTTGGAATCGCACATCTAAGAAATAATACTTCCAAATATCTCGGAGGTCCGAACCACCCCCGATTTCGATTAACTTGACATCGGTATCGGCTGCAAATAAGTAAATTCATGCGGCCTGTTTAATTAAAGTTGATCCATGCGACGGCACACGTGTCTTACCTATTACAGTCTCGAACAGGCGGCATCCTTTGGTGGGTGCAAAATCGCCCCTCTTTCGGTGGCAAATTTTGAAAGCAATTTCCGTTTTTCCTGCACTTTCAATGCCCAGCAACAAAATGCTGAGCGCATCACTGAAAACGAAGTAAGCATTTCAGAATTGTTTGGAAAACTGAAAGACGATCGATTCTCTCACTCGTTAGTGTGGTTGGTCTTTTTACAGCATTTTGTACAAACTGTTCCCATTCTCCGGTCAATTCACATGGTTCCCTGCTAGTGTATTTAACAATTGACCGACCGTGGACTTTTCACATGAATCAAAAATTCGTTTGTTTAGATTGCCTGTTTAATGCTTAACTACCGTTGCTATGGAAGAATGGACACCGTCAATTGCTGGAGCCTCTGTAGTTTAAAGCCAATGCAAGACTTCTGAAGAGAGTAAGCTGGAGCAAACTTCTGAAGATCCATGAAAACAACATAAACCTGCTACAATAAATAACGTTTGAAAGTATAAAAGCATCTTCTTTTAGTTTGAACGTTGCAATTTTAAATATACTACATCTATGCACCTTGCTCCTGGTATCATCTGACAATGTGAAGCAAAACATTTGTCAGTTCGGATCAAAACAAACCGGAGATGAATCATTTCTTGTTAAACTAATTTTTTAACTCGGTTTGGAATCCCTTGCAATGCAGTAACCAGCAGCAAAATGGAAACTCTAGTTTCTTCAAGTAATTATTCCTGCAATATAACTAAAGAGGGGCGATTACTGTACTTACTGCCACATTTCAACGTTTCTTGTAGGTCATCTTTGCGCAACGCAAATTAAAGAGTATGGTCACTTTCTAAAGGAATACGAACAGAAGCTGAACCAATTGCTGCTGCCGGCACCATCACCAAGTCCCATCCCGAGCATAGTACGGCTTGATTATGCGTGCGGCAATGAGCAGCTTCCGGCTGCTCGGATGATCGAGAGCAGTTACGGTACGCATGGAACCAAGGGTAGCATACCGGGAGGCGGCAGTACGGTGCCTCTGAATAAAATTTTGTCCACTTTCGCCCAACTGTGCCGTGAAATCGATTGCCTCGAGTGGGAAATCCACTCGCTAGTTCGCACGATTTCAGAGCGAACGGAATCGATCCGCGATGCCGCGGATCGACTACCCTTGCTGTGGATAGCACAGAACGTTGATCTGATGGCCAAGGTTCAGTGTCATTTCGAGCGTCTGCGGGATGTCGGTGTCCTGTTGTTACGTCAGATCGGAGCTTTTTTCGACGAGGAAGCTGCGTACGGCCGTGGAACCAAACGTTCGAAGAAGAATGGGTTTGATGGCAAATCGCCACCGTCACTGGACGTGGACGTAAGTGTCGATCGGGCAAAGAATATCGAGCGTTGCAAATACTCAGTTTTGTTTCTTTGTAGTATCTCTTCGAATACCTTGGCAAACTGTTACGCGTTGCTTTAGAGCTCGATCACATCCTTCGCAAAACGGGCCTCGTCGCGCACTGGAGGGCATTCGGTCTGAAGTTACGTCAACCGGCCACTAGCCAGCGCTCCCAGAACAAGCCCGGTTTCCGTGATCTGCTCTCAATCTGTCACTCGCTTGCGTTTTGGATCGGCGATGAAACTACGCCAGAAACAACCGGCCAAAAGCGGATGCTCGAGGCGCTCTACAAGGTGAAAACGAAATTCGACCCGGTCAGCTCGGGAGAAGCATTCAGCGATCGATTTCTGCGTTTTCTCAAGCGTCAATTGGCAACACTTGTCGCCGGGCTGCGTATTAATGCTGGTTGTATTGATATCGCGCAAAGTAATGGCGTGATTACCGTAAACGTGCTGCTCAACTTTGCCCTTCATCTGTTTCTGCCCATCGAACAGCGGATGCTGAAGAATCTAATTGAAATTAACCTAAAGGTGAGTAGCAACTGATTCGGCAAAAGAAGTGAATCGTAAATACTTTCTTTTTCTTGGAAAAAGTTCCCATTGATTCCACTAGAGGACAACTTTCCCTGGCTGCCGGACGAGTTCGTGCGGGACCAGGGTCACAAGCTGCTGCGTGACTATGATGTCAGCTCGGCACCGACTTCGGTCAGTACGCCGGTTGCAGCGGGCATCTTCGACTACCAGAAGGCGCGCGATGCAATGTTGGTGCAGTGGGAGAAGTTGGGCACGGCTCAGACACTCTGTCTGCACGCCACCTGTTGGCTGGTGGAGGCACACATTCAACTCCGCTTCCAAGCCCGCCCGAACCCGGGAGCATCATCCGAGGCGACCAACTTTACGCTCGAAACACTCCGCACCAAGTGTAGCCTGCTGCTGGGAGGTATCCGGCTGGTTCGTGAAATGGAGTACGTGCTGCGTGCGCTCTACGCACTGTACGGCAGGCGGCCAACGGATCAAACCGATCGACTCATACTTTACCGCCGGCTGCTGGTGGACTTTCTGTTGTGCTCTACGCGCCGTTCGGTGATCGTGCCCTGTCTGCAGTTTATCGTTCAACATCAACAACACAAAATCTACTCCATCATCAGCGGTACCGAGGTAAGCATCGATACAACGTTGTCATGACAACGGACAACGCGAGTCACGTTTCCTTTTCTTGTGCAGAAAAAATTGCTCCGCGAAGCGAAGGATACCAAATCGGCCGCCGGAGGTTCGCTGTGGCTTGAGAAGCTCGCAACGATCGATGTGCTGAAAAAGTGTCTTCACGGACCGGCCACACCGGACCGGGTGGGCCTGGCGAAGCTTACGGTCGCCCTCTGCCACGGTGAGGCTACGAACAGTCCCGGCGGAGCCCTGTTACTTCCTCTGTCGGACGATGCGTACCGTAAGGTCGACTCGTTGCTCGATCGTCTTGCAACGTTGATCGAATGGGAGGAGGAATGTCGACGGTCGGACGTTGCTGGCAAGTTTGCCAGATTGGCAGGAAGTGCGGCTACCGGCATGACGGCCTTACCGGCGACCGTTGTGCCCATGAGTAATCGTATCGAAACGTTCATTCGCTGGGATTTCCATGGCAAGTGCACCCAGATTGAACCGTACGATCCGTTTCGCGACAGTGAAGGATCCAGTGATCACACGCAGCGGCTTGTGTTTGCGTTTTTGCGCACCCGAAACGCACGGCTCGAGGGAAGCGGCCCGGAGGGGTGGTTCAATGCACCGCATGCGGTCGCGCAACATCTCAGCGACGTGTTCTACACACTGTCGACGATCTCGCCGTCCGAGTGGCGTATCTACCGCGAGATGCGCACGATCGTCGATCGAAAGTATGGCGTTCAGTTGGTGGAAGATCAATTGCCGCGTACGACGGCCGAAGATAGGCGTGGTCCGCGTGGACACGGCCAGGACGATGATATTCTGGCACTGATGGAGGATTTTGAGTCGTTCATCAGTTCGTACGGGTACGATCTGCACGGACAGTTGTTTATCGAACGCCAGCAGGGTGGCGGTATCGGAAGTGGCCCCGTGGGTGGTATCGCCGTTGGAGGTACGGGTGGTGGGGGTGGTGGAGTTGTGAACGTAGTCAAAATCGAGCATATTGCCAATTCAATCAAACGGCACGGACCTGGCATCGTCAGCACGGTGGTAAGTTACGATTGAAACCGATTCCAGTTCTTTGCTTCTACTGATCTCCCCCGTTTTCCACGAAGGTCAACTACGCGTTCCAATTTTTGCGTCAGAAGCTGTTCACCTTCTCTCACTTCCTGTACGACGAGCAGATCCAATCGCGGCTGGTGGCCGACGCCAAAAAGTTGGCCACCGCCGAAGGTACCGAACCGTCCAGTGCTCCCAGCTACACGTACGAGCGGGCGCTAGCTTTCAATCGGCGTATTCGTCAGCTCGGTCTCTCCGACGATGGTGAATCATACGTTGACCTGTTCCGGAAACTGATCTGTCATATTGGTAAGCTCGTGCCACGGCCCTTGTTCTGAAGGATACTTAGCTATTCCTCCACATTTAGGTAATGCTATGGCTTTCGTTCGGTTGCTGCATTCTGGTGCCCTCCACGAGTGTACGGGAGCGGCCGAGTTCCTGTTCTCGCATCAAGAAGAAGACCACACGCAGGGACAGGCGAATGATGATTCATCGGCCGTTGGTATCTGGCGACAGGATATGGCCGCCGTTCGGAGCAGCTGGCGACTGGAGAACGAGTTTTTCCGTCTGTTAATCAACGCCTTCGAAGGGTTTCGGCGTCGAAGGCGGCCTTCCAGTGAGGCCAATGCATCCGGCAGCAACGCGGCAGACAGCTTCGCGCATCTTGAGCTGTTCTATCTCATCATACCACCGCTCACGATCAGCTACGTAGAGGCAATGCTGAAGGCGAAGGAAACCATCGCCAAAAAGGACCGCCACGGCACATTTCTACCGACCGACGATGGCTTCGTGATGGGTATGGCCAGTGCCTGCGAGAAAGATTGGTATCTTCCGTATCCCCGCATTCAATTTGCATTCTCCTTTTGTAGGACTTTCGTATCTGCTGACGCTGCTCAATCAAACGGCAGCCTTCAACTCGTTGCACTGGTTCAAGGAGGTGCACGCCAAACATGCTCGGGAAATGGCCAAACTGAACCAACAGACGGCCTCGAACGCCGCAACTCATCTGCTGCAGCATTCCGCAGACGCATCGGAGGAAAAGATGCTACCGACGGTGGCCCTCACCCGGAAGCGATTGAACGCCATCCAGCACGAATTCCAACTGCTGCAGTACAACCTGTCGAGTTCCAAAATTTTCTTCAAATAACGTTGACCGTGACCCATCTTCATTCCAACCATTACTCTGGTCAGGCTCATTGTTAATTTCCCTTCAGTGTCCTTGCGAAATACGTATCAAGACCACATAAAGTCTGTTAAATTTTGACAATTTTATTAGTTTACAGCGAACGCTGTCATCACTGGCCGAACGAATCTAATCGTCACTGTCGGAACTGTCCGTACCGCGTCGCTTTCGCTTGCGGCGCTTGCTTTTCTTTGTCTTTTTTTGCTTCTTTTTGAGTTTTTTCTTATCACGATTTTTTCGTCGTTTCTTGTCACCGTCGCTGCTGCTGCTGCTGTTGTCACTATCCGATTCGTCGCTGCTGTCGGATACGGATCGGGAACGCGAACGATGCTTGGGACGTTTTTTCTTCTTCAGCTCCCGGCGAGCTTCCTTGGCGCGTCGCGATCGTTCACGGCGTTCAGCCTTCTCTTCTTTGCGTTTCTCACGCTCTTCTTCCTCGCGCCGCAGCTCTTGCAGCGGCGTGAGATAGCTATGCTCAGGCGATTCACTACCGGGTCGCTGCTGTCCCGCCACTACGGAGTGGCTTTGAGGATCGACCTAAAGGCATCAAACACAGTTAAGAACCTTGTCGGAAAGGGGACGCGCTGCAAGTTAAGGTACCGTAAGATTGTTCCGACACTGATACGTGAGGTGGCCCGGAAATCCACACTTTTTGCACGCCGCACGAACGTTCTCTTTCTGCGAAAGGCCGGTCAGGTACTCCATGTTCGCAGGCTCCGATTAAAACATTTCTATAGGGCAATGATAATTTGAGCGTGATTCAGTTGTTTGAGATTAAGAGGTTTTGTGTACAAAACAAAGCCGTGTTTACCTGACTTGACAGCTTGCCGGCTCAAGGTGAGTAAAGGTGCCGGTGCGCCCTGTGCGTCTGAGGTTTGAATTTCGATGAAACATTTTAACGTCACAGTGCTTAAATAGTGCTTTGAAGCTTGAGATAAACATCAAACGGGGGCAATGTAAAATATCGATGTTCCTTCATTTTATTGTTAATCAAAGCTTTGGAAAGAAAATTAGTGAAAACATATTTTTTCCGAACCGGTTCGAAACGGTTTTGACGCGTCTCACCGTCATGTATAAGAACCTTACGATATTCTCTTTTAGTGGCCCGGCATCGAACATCCTCGTTTAGGGGAATTTCGCGAGCTACCTTCTGTGCTACTATTCTACCCTGTTACTTTTCGGGCCTCCTGTCGTTGGCCGGTTTCGAAGCGAAAACGTGCTCGACATCGAATAATAATCCTTCCCGGAAGGATTATTATTTTCCCGGAAGGATTACTTTTTTCCCGGAAGGATTATTATTTTCCCGGAAGGATTACTTTTTTCCCGGAAGGATTATTATTTTCCCGGAAGGATTACTTTTTTCCCGGAAGGATTACTTTTTGCGGGAAAATTTGAATTTTAAATTAATTTTAATTTTAAAATTTCCTGTTTCTCCTATTTTAGGGGCCTAATTCATCGCCCTTTCGCGTATATTATTACATTATTTCTATATATATAAAAATGGTTGTTTGTCACCGTCTGTGCCGCATTTTCTCCAAAACTACTTAACAAAATCTGGGTTAAAGTTAAAGTTAAAGTTAAACAAAGCTCGGATATTTTTCAAGCAATTTAAGCCAAGTCACCAAGAAGTTCTCTGAAACGCCTCTCAATCGAGAAAAAAAGGATGAAATGAGGCGCCGGGAACTGCTAGTATACTTATAATAATTCAGATAATCTCTTATTAACATAAATCAGCCGGTTAAAAATAAATAAATAAATAAATAAATAAATAATAATCAGATTATTGTGTCTCACACATAATGGCAAAATACAAACTTTATGATAAAAAACCATTTATCATTAAAATCTTAATTTTTAATGTGCTGGTTTGAAATTAGTCCGCTAAAAACGATTTTAATTTTGTTGTCAGCTTGAAAAGTTGTGGAAGATTTGAAAATCATAAAACCTATTTTGTTAATTTAAAGTAGCAATCAAAGTAGCGATGGTTGGTCGATGGTTGGTCGATCATAGTTCACATTGGTCGTTGTCGTTTGTTCAGTCGGTGGTTTTCGATTGGTCTGAAAAGGTTAAAATTTGGTGTGGTGATGAATGTGAATAACGATAATACGAAAATACGACGGCCGCGCCCGAATTACAACGATTTGAGAGATGGACTATTAAAAACAACTGAATTGTTGAAAGATACCATCCGCTCTAAAAGGCAATCAAAAAAGGAATTTCAGTTTCTTGTAACTGAATTAGGAAAAGATGAGACATATTGGCGAACACAGTATAAAGCAATGAAATCGTTAAAAAAACATAGGTACAAAAATGCCATTACATTTAAAACGTTTGTGGAGCAGTACAATTGCTTACCTCCACCAACACAATACCAAAAACGGTTGTGGCGAAACCAACGAGGAGCAGAGCTCCGTCGTAAAAAATCAGCAGCCAAGCCAATGCAGGTACATACAAATTATTACGCTAGCCTTTTTTCAAACTCTTTAGTAGGGGTTACAAAATGACCTTTTCTTTCTGTGGGGCACACGGCGCGTAACAAAAGATATAATGATGAATGATGATAAGTCTCACCTCTTACCCCTGCATAGGTTTGAGAAGGACGGATTTATCTATCGATAATTACAAAATTATAAAAATCAGCGAGAGGCAAACTCCCCAGAACCATGGCATCTAGCTTCACTCCTTTTACAACGGTCGCCATCCCTTACAGTGTTAGACAATGCATGATGTCCCCCACTTAAAAGGGAGGGTCCACTCTCCGGAGCATAGCTAATAGACACCAATGATTCGTACAGAATGCCCACCACTTCCTCATTTCCTACTCTATCAATAGGTTCCTGGTTGATAACAATAGATAGCCGGATATCAGTTGACTTCGCTGACAAGATCAAATATAACAAATTGTGTTATTTTTAATTATAATTTTATTATTTTTTTCTTTCTTTTATTAGCTCATAGTCAATGCAACTACAGGAACGTTGGAAGAACCGGAAAACGAGTGGTGCTTTTCCCCATCTGACTTCCTGCCGCAAGTCACGAGCAGCGAGGTAAACTGTTGTTTAAACTAAATAACATAACTAAATAACTTTGATCACTTATTAATCTAGCAATTTATGCTCCACCAGGAGGGGTCCGTAGACGAACAGCATCTCGATATGGATGTTTGGGAAGAGGTAAACTGTTGTTTAAACTAAATAACATAACTAAATACTATGATCACTTATTAATCTAGCAATTTATGCTCCACCAGGAGGGGTCCCTAGAGGAAGACTATCTAGA